>NW_027552521.1:0-78060 GCF_045843805.1 Urocitellus parryii | reverse complement strand
TTTGGTGAGCCAAGTGGGATTGGTGTACTGATCATTACCTGCAAGTATCATCAAGTTTGGGTGATAAAATGTTTGCTGAGATTTCCAGAAACTCGTAGTTTATTGTAAGCTTGGCAAACCCTTTCAATGAAAGTGATTCTCGTCAGTCTCTGCTTGGGGCTACTTCAATAGGACACAAACCATAGCGATAGAACTTGGAACTTCATGATTGTGCCAAGTTTCAAAAAGCTAGCACAAACCTTGTTTGATTTAGAGTTCCAAATACATGTATCCATATAGGAGAAAACAGAGTGAAACCTAAACATGAAAACGGTTACTGCAAAGGAACGGTTTAACTTAGAAGAACGCAATTTAGTGAGCCAAGTGGGATTGGGTGTACTGATCATTAGCTGCAAGTATCAAAAGTTTGGGTGAAAAAATATTTGCTGAGATTTCAGGAAACTCGTAGTTTTTTGGAAGCTTGGCAACCCCTTTCAATGAAAGTGACTCTCGTCATTCTCTGCTTGGGGCTACTTCAATAGGACACAAACCATAGCGATAGAACTTGGAACTACATTATTGTGCCAAGTTTCAAAGAGCTAGCACAAACCGTGTTTGATTTAAAGTTCCAAATACACGTACCCAAATAGGAGAAAACAGAGTGAAACCTAAACATGAAAACGGTTACTGCAAAGGAACAGTTTAACCTAGGAGAACGAAATTTGGTCAGCCAAGTGGGGTTTGTGTACTGACCATTACCTGCAAGTATCAAAAGTTTGGGTGAAAAAATGTTTGCTGTCATTTCCGGAAACTCGTCGTTTTTTGGAAGCTTGGCAACCCAATTCAATGAAAGTGATTCTCGTCAGTCTCTGCTTGGGGCTACTTCAATAGGACACAAACCATAGCGATACAACTTGGAACTACATTATTGTGCCACGTTTCAAAGAGCTAGCACAAACCGTGTTTGATTTAGAGTTAAAAATACATGTTATCCATATAGGAGAAAACAGAGTGAAACCTAAACATGATAACAGTTACTGCAAAGGAACGGTTTAACCTAGAAGAACGCAATTTGGTGAGCCAAGTGGGATTGGTGTACTGATCATTACCTGCAAGTATCATCAAGATTGGGAGAAATAATGTTTGGTGAGATTTCAGGAAACTCGTAGTTTTTCGAAGCTTGGCAACCCCTTTCAATGAAAGTGATTCTCGTCAGTCTCTGCTTGGGGCTACTTCAAAAGGACACAAACCATAGCGATAGAACTTGGAACTACATTATTGTGCCAAGTTTCAAAGAGCTAGCACAAACCGTGTTTGATTTAGAGTTCCAACTACATGTATCCATATAGGAGAAAACAGAGTGAAACCTAAACATGAAAACGGTTACTGCAAAGGAACGGTTTAAGCTAGAAGAACGCAATTTAGTGAGCCAAGTGGGATTGGTGTACTGATCATTACCTGCAAGTATCATCAAGATTGGGTGAAAAAATGTTTGCTGAGATTTCAGGAAACTCGTCGTTTTTTGGAAGCTTGGCAACCTAATTCAATGAAAGTGATTCTCGTCAGTCTCTGCTTGGGGCTACTTCAATAGGACTCAAACCATAGCGAGAGAACTTGGAACTACATTATTCTGCAAGTTTCAAATAGCTAGCACAAACCGTGTTTGATTTAGAGTTCCAACTACATGTATCCATAAGGGAGAAAACAGAGTGAAACCTAAACATGAAAACGGTTACCTCAAAGGAACGGTTTAACCTAGAACAACGCAATATGGTGAGGCAAGTGGGATTGGTGTACTGATCATTACCTGCAAGTATCATCAAGATTGGGAGAAAAAATGTTTGCTGAGATTTCAGTAAACTCGTAGTTTTTTGGAAGCTTGGCAACCCCTTTCAATGAAAGTGATTCTCGTCAGTCTCTGGCTTGGGGCTCGTCAATAGGACACAAACCATAGCGATACAACATGGAACTACATTATTGTGCCAAGTTTCAAAGAGCTAGCACAAACCGTGTTTGATTTAGAGTTCCAAATACATGTATCCATAGAGGAGAAAACAGAGTGAAACCGAAACATGAAAACGGTTACTGCAAATTAACGTTAACCTAGAAGAACGAAATTTGGTGAGCCAAGTGGGATTTGTGTACTGATCATTACCTGCAAGTGTCAAAAGTTTCGGTGAAAAAATGTTTGCTGAGATTTCCGGAAACTCGTAGTTTTTTGGAAGCTTGGCAACCCCTTTTAATGAAAGTGATTCTCGTCAGTCTCTTCTTGGGGGTACTTCAATAGGACACAAACCATAGCAATAGATCTTGGAACTGCATTATTGTGCCAAGTTTCAAAGAGCTAGCACAAACCGTGTTTGATTTAGAGTTCCAACTACATGTATCCATATAG
Source organism: Urocitellus parryii (assembly GCF_045843805.1). NCBI lineage: Eukaryota > Metazoa > Chordata > Mammalia > Rodentia > Sciuridae > Urocitellus > Urocitellus parryii. The sequence goes on along the minus strand of NW_027552521.1, from coordinate 75,686 downwards.
GAGAAAACAGAGTGAAACCTAAACATGAAAACGGTTACAGCAAAGGAATGGTTTAAGCTAGAAGAACGATATTTTGTGAGCCAAGTGGGATTTGTGTACTGACCATTACCTGCAAGTATCGAAAGATTGGGTGAATAAATGTTTGCTGAGATTTCAGGAAACTCGTAGTTTTTTGGAAGCTTGGCAACCTAATTCAATGAAAGTGATTCTCGTCAGGCTCTGCTTGGGGCGATAGGACTCAAACCATAGCGAGAGAACTTGGAACTACATTATTCTGCCAAGTTTCAAAGAGCTAGCACAAACCGTGTTTGATTTAGAGTTCCAACTACATGTATCCTTATAGGAGAAAAAGAGTGAAACCTAAACATGAAAACGGTTACTGCAAAGGAACGGTTTAACCTAGAAGAACGCAATTTGGTGAACCAAGTGGGATTTTTGTACTTACCATTACCTGCAAGTATCATCAAGATTTGGTGAAAACATGCATGCTGAGATTTCAGGAAACTCGTAGTTTTTTGAAAGTCTGGCAACCCCTTTCAATGAAAGTGATTCTCACCAGTCTCTTCTTGAGGCTACTTCAATAGGACACAAACCATAGCGACAGAACTTGGAAATACATTATTGTGCCAAGTTTCAAAGAGCTAGCACAAACCGTGTTTGATTTAGAGTTCCAACTACATGTATCCATAAGGGAGAAAACAGAGTGAAACCTAAACATGAAAACGGTTACCTCAAAGGAACGGTTTAACCTAGAACAACGCAATATGGTGAGGCAAGTGGGATTGGTGTACTGATCATTACCTGCAAGTATCATCAAGATTGGGAGAAAAAATGTTTGCTGAGATTTCAGGAAACTCGTAGTTTTTTGGAAGCTTGGCAACCCCTTTCAATGAAAGTGATTCTCGTCAGTCTCTGCTTGGGGCTACGTCAATAGGACACAAACCATAGCGATAGAACTTGGAACTACATTATTGTGCCAAGTTTCAAAGAGCTAGCACAAACCGTGTTTGATTTAGAGTTTCAACTACATGTATCCATAGAGGAGAAAACAGAGTGAAACCGAAACATAAAACGGTTACTGCAAAGGAACGGTTTAACCTAGAAGAACGAAATTTGGTGAGCCAAGTGGGATTTGTGTACTGATCATTACCTGCAAGTATCAAAAGTTTCGGTGAAAAAATGTTTGCTGAGATTTCCGGAAACTCGTAGTTTTTTGGAAGCTTGGCAACCCCTTTTAATGAAAGTGATTCTCGTCAGTCTCTTCTTGGGGCTACTTCAATAGGACACAAACCATAGCAATAGATCTTGGAACTGCATTATTGTGCCAAGTTTCAAAGAGCTAGCACAAACCGTGTTTGATTTAGAGTTCCAACTACATGTATCCATATAGGAGAAAACAGAGTGAAACCTAAACATGAAAACGGTTACAGCAAAGGAATGGTTTAAGCTAGAAGAACGATATTTTGTGAGCCAAGTGGGATTTGTGTACTGACCATTACCTGCAAGTATCGAAAGTTTGGGTGAATAAATGTTTGCTGAGATTTCCGGAAACTAGTCGTTTTTTGGATGCTTGGCACCCCCTTTCAATGAAAGTGATTCTCGTCAGTCTCTGCTTGGGGCTACTTCAATAGGACACAAACCATAGCGATAGAACTTGGAACTACATTATTGTGCCAAGTTTCAAAGAGCTAGCACAAACTGTGTTTGATTTAGAGTTCCAAATACATGTATCCATATAGGAGAAAACAGAGTGAAACCTAAACATGAAAACGTTTACTGCATTGGAACGGTTTAACCTAGAAGAACGAAATTTGGTCAGCTAAGTGGGATTGGTGTACTGACCATTACCTGCAAGTATCATCCAGATTGGGTGATAAAATATTTTCTGAGATTTCAGGAAACTCGTAGTTTTTTGGAAGCTTGGCAACCCCTTTCAATGAAAGTGATTCTCGTCAGTCTCTGCTTGGGGCTACTTCAATAGGACACAAACCATAGCGATAGAACTTGGAACTACATTATTGTGCCAAGTTTCAAAGAGCTAGCACAAACCGTGTTTGATTTAGAGTTCCAACTACATGTATCCATAAGGGAGAAAACAGAGTGAAACCTAAATATGATAACGGTTACTGCAAAGGAACGGTTTAACCTAGAAGAACGCAATTTGGTGAGCCAAGTGGGATTGGTGTACTGATCATTACCTGCAAGTATCATCAAGATTGGGAGAAATAATGTTTGCTGAGATTTCAGGAAACTCGTAGTTTTTTGGAAGCTTGGCAACCCCTTTCAATGAAAGTGATTCTCGTCAGTCTCTGCTTGGGGCTACTTCAAAAGGACACAAACCATAGCGATAGAACTTGGAACTACATTATTGTGCCAAGTTTCAAAGAGCTAGCACAAACCGTGTTTGATTTAGAGTTCCAACTACATGTATCCATATAGGAGAAAACAGAGTGAAACCTAAACATGAAAACGGTTACTGCAAAGGAACGGTTTAAGCTAGAAGAACGAAATTTGGTGAGCCATGTGGGATTGCTGTACTGATCATTACCTGCAAGTATCAAAAGTTTCGGTGAAAAAATGTTTGCTGAGATTTCAGGAAACTCATCGTTTTTTGGAAGCTTGGCAACCTAATTCAATGAAAGTGATTCTCGTCAGTCTCTGCTTGGGGCTACTTCGATAGGACTCAAACCATAGCGAGAGAACTTGGAACTACATTATTCTGCGAAGTTTCAAAGAGCTAGCACAAACCGTGTTTGATTTAGAGTTCCAACTACATGTATCCTTATAGGAGAAAACAGAGTGAAACCTAAACATGAAAACGGTTACTGCAAAGGAACGGTTTAACCTAGAAGAACGCAATTTGGTGAACCAAGTGGGATTTTTGTACTTACCATTACCTGCAAGTATCATCAAGATTTGGTGAAAACATGCATGCTGAGATTTCAGGAAACTCGTAGTTTTTTGAAAGTCTGGCAACCCCTTTCAATGAAAGTGATTCTCACCAGATTCTTCTTGAGGCTACTTCAATAGGACAGCGACAGAACTTGGAAATACATTATTGTGCCAAGTTTCAAAGAGCTAGCACAAACCGTGTTTTGATATAGAGTTCCAACTACATGTATCCATATAGGAGAAAACAGAATGAAACCTAAACATGAAAACGGTTACTGCAAAGGAAGGGTTTAACCTAGAAGAACGAAATTTGGTGAGCCAAGTGGGATTGGTGTACTGATCATTAAATGGAAGTATCATCAGGATTGGGTGAAAAAATGTTTGCTGAGATTTCCGGAAACTCGTAGTTTATTGGAAGCTTGGCAAACACTTTCAATGAAAGTGATTCTCGTCAGTCTCTGCTAGGGGCTACTTCAATAGGACACAAACCATAGTGATAGAACTTGGAACTTCATTATTGTGCCAAGTTTCAAAGAGCTAGCACAAACCGTGTTTGATTTTGAGTTCCAACTACATGTATCCATATAGGAGAAAACAGAGTGAAACCTAAACATGAAAACGTTTACTGCAAAGGAACGGTTTAACCTAGAAGAACGACATTTGGTGAGCAAAGTGGGATTGGTGTACTGATCATTACCTGCAAGTATCTTCAAGATTGGGTGAAAACATGCTTCCTGAGATTTCAGGAAACTCGTAGTTTTTTGAAAGCCTGGCAACCCCTTTCAATGAAAGTGATTCTCACCAGTCTCTTCTTGGGGCTACTTCAATAGGACACAAACCATAGCGACAGAACTTAGAACTACATTATTGTGCCAAGTTTCAAAGAGCTAGCACAAACCGTGTTTGATTTAGAGTTCCAACTACATGTATCCATATAGGAGAAAACAGAGTGAAACCTAAACATGAAAACTGTTACTGCAAACGAACGGTTTAACCTAGAAGAACGAAATTTGGTAAGCCAAGTGGGAGTGGTGTACTGATCATTAAATGGAAGTATCATCAAGATTGGGAGAAAAAATGTTTCCTGAGATTTCAGGAAACTCGTAGTTTTTTGGAAGCTTGGCAAGCCCTTTTAATGAAAGTGACTCTCGTCATTCTCTGCTTGGGGCTACTTCAAAAGGACACAAACCATAGCGATAGAACTTGGAACTACATTATTGTGCAAGTATCAAAGAGCTAGCACAAACCGTGTTTGATTTAGAGTTCCAACTACATGTATCCATATAGGAGAAAACAGAGTGAAACCTAAACATGAAAACGGTTACTGCAAAGGAACGGTTTAACCTAGAAGAACGAAATTTGGTGAGCCAATTGGGATTTGTGTACTGATCATTACCTGCAAGTATCAAAAGTTTCGGTGAAAAAATGTTTGCTGAGATTTCCGGAAACTCGTAGATTTTGGAAGCTTGGCAACCCCTTTTAATGAAAGTGATTCTCGTCAGTCTCTTCTTGCGGCTACTTCAATAGGACACAAACCATAGCAATAGATCTTGGAACTGCATTATTGTGCCAAGTTTCAAAGAGCTAGCACAAACCGTGTTTGATTTAGAGTTCCAACTACATGTATCCATATAGGAGAAAACAGAGTGAAACCTAAACATGAAAACGGTTACTGCAAAGGAACGGTTTAAGCTAGAAGAACGATATTTGGTGAGCCAAGTGGGATTTGTGTACTGACCATTACCTGCAAGTATCGAAAGTTTGGGTGAATAAATGTTTGCTGAGATTTCCGGAAAATAGTAGTTTTTTGGATGCTTGGCACCCCCTTTCAATGAAAGTGATTCTCGTCAGTCTCTGCTTGGGGCTACTTCAATAGGACACAAACCATAGCGATGGAACTTGGAACTACATTATTGTGCCAAGTTTCAAAGAGCTAGCACAAACTGTGTTTGATTTAGAGTTCCAAATACATGTATCCATATAGGAGAAAACAGAGTGAAACCTAAACATGAAAACGTTTACTGCATTGGTACGGTTTAACCTAGAAGAACGAAATTTGGTCAACCAAGTGGGATTGGTGTACTGACCATTTCCTGCAAGTATCAACAAGATTGGGTGATAAAATATTTTCTGAGATTTCAGGAAACTCGTATTTTTTTGGAAGCTTGGCAACCCCTTTCAATGAAAGTGATTCTCGTCAGTCTGTGCTTGGGGCTACTTCAATAGGACACAAACCATAGCGATAGAACTTGGAACTACATTATTGTGCCAAGTTTCAAAGAGCTAGCACAAAATGTGTTTGATTTAGAGTTCCAACTACATGTATCCATAAGGGAGAAAACAGAGTGAAACCTAAACATGAAAACGTTTACTGCATTGGTACGGTTTAACCTAGAAGAACGAAATTTGGTCAACCAAGTGGGATTGGTGTACTGACCATTACCTGCAAGTATCAACAAGATTGGGTGATAAAATATTTTCTGAGATTTCAGGAAACTCGTATTTTTTTGGAAGCTTGGCAACCCCTTTCAATGAAAGTGATTCTCGTCAGTCTCTGCTTGGGGCTACTTCAATAGGACACAAACCATAGCGATAGAACTTGGAACTACATTATTGTGCCAAGTTTCAAAGAGCTAGCACAAAATGTGTTTGATTTAGAGTTCCAACTACATGTATCCATAAGGGAGAAAACAGAGTGAAACCTAAACATGAAAACGGTTACTGCAAAGGAACGGTTTAACCTAGAAGAACGCAATTTGGTGAGCCAAGTGGGATTGGTGTACTGATCATTACCTGCAAGTATCATCAAGATTGGGAGAAAAAATGTTTGCTGAGATTTCAGGAAACTCGTAGTTTTTTGGAAGCTTTGCAACCCCTTTCAATGAAAGTGATTCTCGTCTGTCTCTGCTTGGGGCTACTTCAAAAGGACACAAACCATAGCGATAGAACTTGGAACTACATTATTGTGCCAAGTTTCAAAGAGCTACCACAAACCGTGTTTGATTTAGAGTTCCAAATACATGTATCCATATAGGAGAAAACAGAGTGAAACCTAAACATGAAAACGGTTACTGCAAAGGAACGGTTTAACCTAGAAGAACGCAATTTGGCGAGCGAAGTGGGATTGGTGTACTGATCATTAAATGGAAGTATTATCAATATTGGGTGAAAAAAATGTTTGCTGAGATTTCAGGAAACTCGTAGTTTTTGGAAGCTTGGCAACCCAATTCAATGAAAGTGATTCTCCTCAGTCTCTGCTTGGGGCTACTTCAATAGGACACAAACCATAGCGATAGAACTTGGAACTACATTATCGTGCCAAGTTTCAAAGAGCTAGCACAAACCGTGTTTGATTTAGAGTTCCAACTACATGTATCCATATAGGAGAAAACAGAGTGAAACCTAACATGAAAACGGTTACTGCAAAGGATCGGTTGAACCTAGATGAACGAAATTTGGTGAGCCAAGTGGGATTGGTGTACTGATCATTAAATGGAAGTATCATCAAGATTGGGTGAAAAAATGTTTGCTGAGATTTCCGGAAACTCGTAGATTTTGGAAGCTTGGCAACCCCTTTCAATGAAAGTAATGCTCGTCAGTCTCTGCTTGGGGCTACTTCAATAGGACACAAACCATAGCGATAGAACTTGGAACTACATTATTGTGCCAAGTTTCAAAGAGCTAGCACAAACCGTGTTTGATTTAGAGTTCCAACTACATGTATCCATATAGGAGAAAACAGAGTGAAACCTAAACATGAAAACGGTTACTGCAAAGGAACGGTTTAACCTAGAAGAACGAAATTTAGTGAGCCAAGTGGGATTGGTGTACTGATCATTACCTGCAAGTATCATCCAGATTGGGTGAAAAAAAAGTTTGCTGAGATTTCAGGAAACTCGTAGTTTTTTGGAAGCTTGGCAACCCAATTCAATGAAAGTGATTCTCGTCAGTCTCTGCTTGGGGCTACTTCAATAGGACACAAACCATAGCGATAGAACTTGGAACTACATTATTGTGCCAAGTTTCAAAGAGCTAGCACATACCGTGTTTGATTTAGAGTTCCAACTACAAGTATCCATGTAGGAGAAAACACAGTGAAACCTAAACATGGAAACGGTTACTGCAAAGGAACGGTTGAACTAGAAGAACGAAATTTGGTGAGCCAAGTGGGATTGGTGTACTGATCATTAAATGGAAGTATCATCAAGATTGGTTGAAAAAATGTTTGCTGAGATTTCCGGAAACTCGTCGTTTTTTGGAAGTTGGCAACCCCTTTCAATTTAAGTGATTCTCTTCAGTCTCTGCTTGGGGCTACTTCAATAGGACACAAACCATAGCGATAGAACTTGGAACTACATTATTGTGCCAAGTTTCAAAGAGCTAGCACAAACCGTGTTTGATTTAGAGTTCCAACTACATGTATCCATATAGGAGAAAACAGAGTGAAACCTAAACATGAAAACGGTGACTGCAAAGGAACGGTTTAACCTAGAAGAACGCAATTTAGTGAGCCAAATGGGATTGGTGTACTGATCATTACCTGCAACTATCATCAAGATTGGCTGAAAAAATATTTGCTGAGATTTCAGGAAACTTGTAGTTTTTTGGAAGCTTGGCAACCCAATTCAATGAAAGTAATTCTCGTCATTCTCTGCTTGGGGCTACATCAATAGGACACAAACCATAGCGATAGAACTTGGAACTACATTATTGTGCCAAGTTTCAAATAGCTTGCACAAACTATGTTTGATTTAGAGTTCCAACTACATGTATCCATATAGGAGAAAACAGAGTGAAACCTAAACATGAAAACGGTTACTGAAAAGGAACGGTTGAACCTAGAAGAACGAAATTTAGTGAGCCAAGTGGGATTTGTGTACTGATCATTACCTGCAAGTATCAAAGTTTGGGTGAAAAAATGTTTGCTGAGATTTCCGGAAACTCGTAATGTATTGGAAGCTTGGCAACCCCTTTCAATGAAAGTGATTCTCGTCAGTCTCTGCTTGGGGCTACTTCAATAGGACACAAACCATAGAGATAGAACTTGGAACTACCTTATTGTGCCAAGTTTCAAAGAGCTAGCACAAACCGTCTTTGATTTAGAGTTCCAACTCCATGTATCCATATAGGAGAAAACAGAGTGAAACCTAAACATGAAAACGGTTACTGCAAAGGAACGGTTGAACCTAGAAAAACGAAATTTGGTGAGCCAAGTGGGATTGGTGTACTGATCATTGAATGGAAGTATCATCAAGATTGGGTGAAAAAATGTTTGCTGAGATTTCCGGAAACTCGTAGATTTTGGAAGCTTGGCAACCCCTTTCAATGAAAGTGATTCTCGTCAGTCTCTGCTTGGGGCTACTTCAATAAGACACAAAGGATAGCGATAGAACTTGGAACTACATTATTGTGCCAAGTTTCAAAGAGCTAGCAGAAACCGTGTTTGTTTTAGAGTTCCAACTACATGTATCCATATAGGAGAAAACAGAGTGAAACCTAAACATGAAAACGGTGACTGCAAAGGAACGGTTTAACCTAGAAGAACGCAATTTAGTGAGCCAAGTGGGATTGGTGTACTCATCATTACCGGCAAGTATCATCAAGATTTAGTAAAAAAAAGTTTGCTGAGATTTCAGGAAACTCGTAGTTTTTGAAAGTCTGGCAACCCCTTTCAATTAAAGTGATTCTCACCAGTCTCTTCTTGAGACTACTTCAATAGGACACAAACCATAGCGACAGAACTTGGAAATACATTATTGTGCCAAGTTTCAAAGAGCTAGCACAAACCGTGTTTGATATAGAGTTCCAACTACATGTATCCATATAGGAGAAAACAGAATGAAACCTAAACATGAAAACGGTTACTGCAAAGGAAGGGTTTAACCTAGAAGAACGAAATTTGGTGAGCCAATTGGGATTGGTGTACTGATCATTAAATGGAAGTATCATCAGGATTGGGTGAAAAAATGTTTGCTGATATTTCCGGAAACTCGTAGTTTATTGGAAGCTTGGCAAACCCTTTCAATGAAAGTGATTCTCGTCAGTCTCTGCTAGGGGCTACTTCAATAGGACACAAACCATAGCGATAGAACTTGGAACTACATTATTGTGCCAAGTTTCAAAGAGCTAGCACAAACCGTGTTTGATTTAGAGTTCCAACTACATGTATCCATATAGGAGAAAACAGAGTGAAACCTAAACATGAAAACGGTTACTGCAAAGGAACAGTTTAACCTAGAAGAACGACATTTGGTGAGCAAAGTGGGATTGGTGTACTGATCATTACCTGCAAGTATCATCAAGATTGGGTGAAAACATGCTTCCTGAGATTTCAGGAAACTCGTAGTTTTTTGAAAGCCTGGCAACCCCTTTCAATGAAAGTGATTCTCACCAGTCTCTTTTTGGGGCTTCTTCAATAGGACACAAACCATAGCGACAGAACTTGGAACTACATTATTGTGCCAAGTTTCAAAGAGCTAGCACAAACCATGTTTGATTTAGAGTTCCAACTACATGTATCCATATAGGAGAAAACAGAGTGAAACCTAAACATGAAAACTATTACTGCAAACGAACGGTTTAACCTAGAAGAACGAAATTTGGTAAGCCAAGTGGGAGTGGTGTACTGATCATTAAATGGAAGTATCATCAAGATTGGGAGAAAAAATGTTTGCTCTGATTTCAGGAAACTCGTAGTTTTTTGGAAGCTTGGCAAGCCCTTTTAATGAAAGTGACTCTCGTCATTCTCTGCTTGGGGCTACTTCAAAAGGACACAAACCACAGCGATAGAACTTGGAACTACATTATTGTGCCAAGTTTCAAAGAGCTAGCACAAACCGTGTTTGATTTAGAGTTCCAACAACATGTATCCATATAGGAGAAAACAGAGTGAAACCTAAAGATGAAAACGGTTACTGCAAAGGAACGGTTTAACCTAGAAGAACGAAATTTGGTGAGCCAATTGGGATTTGTGTACTGATCATTACCTGCAAGTATCAAAAGTTTTGGTGAAAAAATGTTTGCTGAGATTTCCGGAAACTCGTAGTTTTTTGGAAGCTTGGCAACTCTTTTTAATGAAAGTGATTCTCGTCAGTCTCTTCTTGCGGCTACTTCAATAGGACACAAATCATAGCAATAGATCTTGGAACTGCATTATTGTGCCAAGTTTCAAAGAGCTAGCACAAACCGTGTTTGATTTAGAGTTCCAACTACATGTATCCATATAGGAGAAAACAGAGTGAAACCTAAACATGAAAACGGTTACTGCAAAGGAACGGTTTAAGCTAGAAGAACGATATTTGGTGAGCCAAGTGGGATTTGTGTACTGACCATTACCTGCAAGTATCGAAAGTTTGGGTGAATAAATGTTTGCTGAGATTTCCGGAAACTAGTAGTTTTTTGGATGCTTGGCACCCCCTTTCAATGAAAGTGATTCTCGTCAGTCTCTGCTTGGGGCTACTTCAATAGGACACAAACCATAGCGATGGAACTTGGAACTACATTATTGTGCCAAGTTTCAAAGAGCTAGCACAAACTGTGTTTGATTTAGAGTTCCAAATACATGTATCCATATAGGAGAAAACAGAGTGAAACCTAAACATGAAAACGTTTACTGCATTGGTACGGTTTAACCTAGAAGAACGAAATTTGGTCAACCAAGTGGGATTGGTGTACTGACCATTACCTGCAAGTATCAACAAGATTGGGTGATAAAATATTTTCTGAGATTTCAGGAAACTCGTATTTTTTTGGAAGCTTGGCAACCCCTTTCAATGAAAGTGATTCTCGTCAGTCTGTGCTTGGGGCTACTTCAATAGGACACAAACCATAGCGATAGAACTTGGAACTACATTATTGTGCCAAGTTTCAAAGAGCTAGCACAAAATGTGTTTGATTTAGAGTTCCAACTACATGTATCCATAAGGGAGAAAACAGAGTGAAACCTAAACATGAAAACGGTTACTGCAAAGGAACGGTTTAACCTAGAAGAACGCAATTTGGTGAGCCAAGTGGGATTGTTGTACTGATCATTACCTGCAAGTATCATCAAGATTGGGAGAAAAAATGTTTGCTGAGATTTCAGGAAACTCGTAGTTTTTTGGAAGCTTGGCAACCCCTTTTAATGAAAGTGATTCTCGTCAGTCTCTTCTTGCGGCTACTTCAATAGGACACAAACCATAGCAATAGATCTTGGAACTGCATTATTGTGCCAAGTTTCAAAGAGCTAGCACAAACCGTGTTTGATTTAGAGTTCCAACTACATGTATCCATATAGGAGAAAACAGAGTGAAACCTAAACATGAAAACGGTTACTGCAAAGGAACGGTTTAAGCTAGAAGAACGATATTTGGTGAGCCAAGTGGGATTTGTGTACTGACCATTACCTGCAAGTATCGAAAGTTTGGGTGAATAAATGTTTGCTGAGATTTCCGGAAAATAGTAGTTTTTTGGATGCTTGGCACCCCCTTTCAATGAAAGTGATTCTCGTCAGTCTCTGCTTGGGGCTACTTCAATAGGACACAAACCATAGCGATGGAACTTGGAACTACATTATTGTGCCAAGTTTCAAAGAGCTAGCACAAACTGTGTTTGATTTAGAGTTCCAACTACATGTATCCATATAGGAGAAAACAGAGTGAAACCTAAACATGAAAACGGTTACTGCAAAGGAACGGTTTAACCTAGAAGAACGAAATTTAGTGAGCCAAGTGGGATTGGTGTACTGATCATTACCTGCAAGTATCATCCAGATTGGGTGAAAAAAAAGTTTGCTGAGATTTCAGGAAACTCGTAGTTTTTTGGAAGCTTGGCAACCCAATTCAATGAAAGTGATTCTCGTCAGTCTCTGCTTGGGGCTACTTCAATAGGACACAAACCATAGCGATAGAACTTGGAACTACATTATTGTGCCAAGTTTCAAAGAGCTAGCACATACCGTGTTTGATTTAGAGTTCCAACTACAAGTATCCATGTAGGAGAAAACACAGTGAAACCTAAACATGGAAACGGTTACTGCAAAGGAACGGTTGAACCTAGAAGAACGAAATTTGGTGAGCCAAGTGGGATTGGTGTACTGATCATTAAATGGAAGTATCATCAAGATTGGTTGAAAAAATGTTTGCTGAGATTTCCGGAAACTCGTCGTTTTTTGGAAGTTGGCAACCCCTTTCAATTTAAGTGATTCTCTTCAGTCTCTGCTTGGGGCTACTTCAATAGGACACAAACCATAGCGATAGAACTTGGAACTACATTATTGTGCCAAGTTTCAAAGAGCTAGCACAAACCGTGTTTGATTTAGAGTTCCAACTACATGTATCCATATAGGAGAAAACAGAGTGAAAACTAAACATGAAAACGGTGACTGCAAAGGAACGGTTTAACCTAGAAGAACGCAATTTAGTGAGCCAAATGGGATTGGTGTACTGATCATTACCTGCAACTATCATCAAGATTGGCTGAAAAAATATTTGCTGAGATTTCAGGAAACTTGTAGTTTTTTGGAAGCTTGGCAACCCAATTCAATGAAAGTAATTCTCGTCATTCTCTGCTTGGGGCTACATCAATAGGACACAAACCATAGCGATAGAACTTGGAACTACATTATTGTGCCAAGTTTCAAATAGCTTGCACAAACTATGTTTGATTTAGAGTTCCAACTACATGTATCCATATAGGAGAAAACAGAGTGAAACCTAAACATGAAAACGGTTACTGAAAAGGAACGGTTGAACCTAGAAGAACGAAATTTAGTGAGCCAAGTGGGATTTGTGTACTGATCATTACCTGCAAGTATCAAAGTTTGGGTGAAAAAATGTTTGCTGAGATTTCCGGAAACTCGTAATGTATTGGAAGCTTGGCAACCCCTTTCAATGAAAGTGATTCTCGTCAGTCTCTGCTTGGGGCTACTTCAATAGGACACAAACCATAGAGATAGAACTTGGAACTACCTTATTGTGCCAAGTTTCAAAGAGCTAGCACAAACCGTCTTTGATTTAGAGTTCCAACTCCATGTATCCATATAGGAGAAAACAGAGTGAAACCTAAACATGAAAACGGTTACTGCAAAGGAACGGTTGAACCTAGAAAAACGAAATTTGGTGAGCCAAGTGGGATTGGTGTACTGATCATTGAATGGAAGTATCATCAAGATTGGGTGAAAAAATGTTTGCTGAGATTTCCGGAAACTCGTAGATTTTGGAAGCTTGGCAACCCCTTTCAATGAAAGTGATTCTCGTCAGTCTCTGCTTGGGGCTACTTCAATAAGACACAAAGGATAGCGATAGAACTTGGAACTACATTATTGTGCCAAGTTTCAAAGAGCTAGCACAAACCGTGTTTGTTTTAGAGTTCCAACTACATGTATCCATATAGGAGAAAACAGAGTGAAACCTAAACATGAAAACGGTGACTGCAAAGGAACGGTTTAACCTAGAAGAACGCAATTTAGTGAGCCAAGTGGGATTGGTGTACTCATCATTACCGGCAAGTATCATCAAGATTTAGTAAAAAAAAGTTTGCTGAGATTTCAGGAAACTCGTAGTTTTTTGAAAGTCTGGCAACCCCTTTCAATTAAAGTGATTCTCACCAGTCTCTTCTTGAGACTACTTCAATAGGACACAAACCATAGCGACAGAACTTGGAAATACATTATTGTGCCAAGTTTCAAAGAGCTAGCACAAACCGTGTTTGATATAGAGTTCCAACTACATGTATCCATATAGGAGAAAACAGAATGAAACCTAAACATGAAAACGGTTACTGCAAAGGAAGGGTTTAACCTAGAAGAACGAAATTTGGTGAGCCAATTGGGATTGGTGTACTGATCATTAAATGGAAGTATCATCAGGATTGGGTGAAAAAATGTTTGCTGAGATTTCCGGAAACTCGTAGTTTATTGGAAGCTTGGCAAACCCTTTCAATGAAAGTGATTCTCGTCAGTCTCTGCTAGGGGCTACTTCAATAGGACACAAACCATAGCGATAGAACTTGGAACTACATTATTGTGCCAAGTTTCAAAGAGCTAGCACAAACCGTGTTTGATTTAGAGTTCCAACTACATGTATCCATATAGGAGAAAACAGAGTGAAACCTAAACATGAAAACGGTTACTGCAAAGGAACAGTTTAACCTAGAAGAACGACATTTGGTGAGCAAAGTGGGATTGGTGTACTGATCATTACCTGCAAGTATCATCAAGATTGGGTGAAAACATGCTTCCTGAGATTTCAGGAAACTCGTAGTTTTTTGAAAGCCTGGCAACCCCTTTCAATGAAAGTGATTCTCACCAGTCTCTTTTTGGGGCTTCTTCAATAGGACACAAACCATAGCGACAGAACTTGGAACTACATTATTGTGCCAAGTTTCAAAGAGCTAGCACAAACCGTGTTTGATTTAGAGTTCCAACTACATGTATCCATATAGGAGAAAACAGAGTGAAACCTAAACATGAAAACTGTTACTGCAAACGAACGGTTTAACCTAGAAGAACGAAATTTGGTAAGCCAAGTGGGAGTGGTGTACTGATCATTAAATGGAAGTATCATCAAGATTGGGAGAAAAAATGTTTGCTCTGATTTCAGGAAACTCGTAGTTTTTTGGAAGCTTGGCAAGCCCTTTTAATGAAAGTGACTCTCGTCATTCTCTGCTTGGGGCTACTTCAAAAGGACACAAACCACAGCGATAGAACTTGGAACTACATTATTGTGCCAAGTTTCAAAGAGCTAGCACAAACCGTGTTTGATTTAGAGTTCCAACTACATGTATCCATATAGGAGAAAACAGAGTGAAACCTAAAGATGAAAACGGTTACTGCAAAGGAACGGTTTAACCTAGAAGAACGAAATTTGGTGAGCCAATTGGGATTTGTGTACTGATCATTACCTGCAAGTATCAAAAGTTTCGGTGAAAAAATGTTTGCTGAGATTTCCGGAAACTCGTAGTTTTTTGGAAGCTTGGCAACTCTTTTTAATGAAAGTGATTCTCGTCAGTCTCTTCTTGCGGCTACTTCAATAGGACACAAACCATAGCAATAGATCTTGGAACTGCATTATTGTGCCAAGTTTCAAAGAGCTAGCACAAACCGTGTTTGATTTAGAGTTCCAACTACATGTATCCATATAGGAGAAAACAGAGTGAAACCTAAACATGAAAACGGTTACTGCAAAGGAACGGTTTAAGCTAGAAGAACAATATTTGGTGAGCCAAGTGGGATTTGTGTACTGACCATTACCTGCAAGTATCGAAAGTTTGGGTGAATAAATGTTTGCTGAGATTTCCGGAAACTAGTAGTTTTTTGGATGCTTGGCACCCCCTTTCAATGAAAGTGATTCTCGTCAGTCTCTGCTTGGGGCTACTTCAATAGGACACAAACCATAGCGATGGAACTTGGAACTACATTATTGTGCCAAGTTTCAAAGAGCTAGCACAAACTGTGTTTGATTTAGAGTTCCAAATACATGTATCCATATAGGAGAAAACAGAGTGAAACCTAAACATGAAAACGTTTACTGCATTGGTACGGTTTAACCTAGAAGAACGAAATTTGGTCAACCAAGTGGGATTGGTGTACTGACCATTACCTGCAAGTATCAACAAGATTGGGTGATAAAATATTTTCTGAGATTTCAGGAAACTCGTATTTTTTTGGAAGCTTGGCAACCCCTTTCAATGAAAGTGATTCTCGTCAGTCTGTGCTTGGGGCTACTTCAATAGGACACAAACCATAGCGATAGAACTTGGAACTACATTATTGTGCCAAGTTTCAAAGAGCTAGCACAAAATGTGTTTGATTTAGAGTTCCAACTACATGTATCCATAAGGGAGAAAACAGAGTGAAACCTAAACATGAAAACGGTTACTGCAAAGGAACGGTTTAACCTAGAAGAACGCAATTTGGTGAGCCAAGTGGGATTGTTGTACTGATCATTACCTGCAAGTATCATCAAGATTGGGAGAAAAAATGTTTGCTGAGATTTCAGGAAACTCGTAGTTTTTTGGAAGCTTTGCAACCCCTTTAAATGAAAGTGATTCTCGTCTGTCTCTGCTTGGGGCTACTTCAAAAGGACACAAACCATAGCGATAGAACTTGGAACTACATTATTGTGCCAAGTTTCAAAGAGCTACCACAAACCGTGTTTGATTTAGAGTTCCAAATACATGTATCCATATAGGAGAAAACAGAGTGAAACCTAAACATGAAAACGGTTACTGCAAAGGAACGGTTTAACCTAGAAGAACGCAATTTGGGGAGCGAAGTGGGATTGGTGTACTGATCATTAAATGGAAGTATTATCAATATTGGGTGAAAAAAATGTTTGCTGAGATTTCAGGAAACTCGTAGTTTTTTGGAAGCTTGGCAACCCAATTCAATGAAAGTGATTCTCGTCAGTCTCTGCTTGGGGCTACTTCAATAGGACACAAACCATAGCGATAGAACTTGGAACTACATTATTGTGCCAAGTTTCAAAGAGCTAGCACAAACCGTGTTTGATTTAGAGTTCCAACTACATGTATCCATATAGGAGAAAACAGAGTGAAACCTAACATGAAAACGGTTACTGCAAAGGAACGGTTGAACCTAGATGAACGAAATTTGGTGAGCCAAGTGGGATTGGTGTACTGATCATTAAATGGAAGTATCATCAAGATTGGGTGAAAAAATGTTTGCTGAGATTTCCGGAAACTCGTAGATTTTGGAAGCTTGGCAACCCCTTTCAATGAAAGTAATGCTCGTCAATCTCTGCTTGGGGCTACTTCAATAGGACACAAACCATAGCGATAGAACTTGGAACTACATTATTGTGCCAAGTTTCAAAGAGCTAGCACAAACCGTGTTTGATTTAGAGTTCCAACTACATGTATCCATATAGGAGAAAACAGAGTGAAACCTAAACATGAAAACGGTTACTGCAAAGGAACGGTTGAACCTAGAAGAACGAAATTTAGTGAGCCAAGTGGGATTGGTGTACTGATCATTACCTGCAAGTATCATCAAGATTGGGTGAAAAAAAAGTTTGCTGAGATTTCAGGAAACTCGTAGTTTTTTGGAAGCTTGGCAACCCAATTCAATGAAAGTGATTCTCGTCAGTCTCTGCTTGGGGCTACTTCAATAGGACACAAACCATAGCGATAGAACTTGGAACTACATTATTGTGCCAAGTTTCAAAGAGCTAGCACAAACCGTGTTTGATTTAGAGTTCCAACTACAAGTATCCATATAGGAGAAAACAGAGTGAAACCTAAACATGAAAACGGTTACTGCAAAGGAACAGTTTAACCTAGAAGAACGACATTTGGTGAGCAAAGTGGGATTGGTGTACTGATCATTACCTGCAAGTATCATCAAGATTGGGTGAAAACATGCTTCCTGAGATTTCAGGAAACTCGTAGTTTTTTGAAAGCCTGGCAACCCCTTTCAATGAAAGTGATTCTCACCAGTCTCTTTTTGGGGCTACTTCAATAGGACACAAACCATAGCGACAGAACTTGGAACTACATTATTGTGCCAAGTTTCAAAGAGCTAGCACAAACCGTGTTTGATTTAGAGTTCCAACTACATGTATCCATATAGGAGAAAACAGAGTGAAACCTAAACATGAAAACTGTTACTGCAAACGAACGGTTTAACCTAGAAGAACGAAATTTGGTAAGCCAAGTGGGAGTGGTGTACTGATCATTAAATGGAAGTATCATCAAGATTGGGAGAAAAAATGTTTGCTCTGATTTCAGGAAACTCGTAGTTTTTTGGAAGCTTGGCAAGCCCTTTTAATGAAAGTGACTCTCGTCATTCTCTGCTTGGGGCTACTTCAAAAGGACACAAACCACAGCGATAGAACTTGGAACTACATTATTGTGCCAAGTTTCAAAGAGCTAGCACAAACCGTGTTTGATTTAGAGTTCCAACTACATGTATCCATATAGGAGAAAACAGAGTGAAACCTAAAGATGAAAACGGTTACTGCAAAGGAACGGTTTAACCTAGAAGAACGAAATTTGGTGAGCCAATTGGGATTTGTGTACTGATCATTACCTGCAAGTATCAAAAGTTTCGGTGAAAAAATGTTTGCTGAGATTTCCGGAAACTCGTAGTTTTTTGGAAGCTTGGCAACTCTTTTTAATGAAAGTGATTCTCGTCAGTCTCTTCTTGCGGCTACTTCAATAGGACACAAACCATAGCAATAGATCTTGGAACTGCATTATTGTGCCAAGTTTCAAAGAGCTAGCACAAACCGTGTTTGATTTAGAGTTCCAACTACATGTATCCATATAGGAGAAAACAGAGTGAAACCTAAACATGAAAACGGTTACTGCAAAGGAACGGTTTAAGCTAGAAGAACGATATTTGGTGAGCCAAGTGGGATTTGTGTACTGACCATTACCTGCAAGTATCGAAAGTTTGGGTGAATAAATGTTTGCTGAGATTTCCGGAAACTAGTAGTTTTTTGGATGCTTGGCACCCCCTTTCAATGAAAGTGATTCTCGTCAGTCTCTGCTTGGGGCTACTTCAATAGGACACAAACCATAGCGATGGAACTTGGAACTACATTATTGTGCCAAGTTTCAAAGAGCTAGCACAAACTGTGTTTGATTTAGAGTTCCAAATACATGTATCCATATAGGAGAAAACAGAGTGAAACCTAAACATGAAAACGTTTACTGCATTGGTACGGTTTAACCTAGAAGAACGAAATTTGGTCAACCAAGTGGGATTGGTGTACTGACCATTACCTGCAAGTATTAACAAGATTGGGTGATAAAATATTTTCTGAGATTTCAGGAAACTCGTATTTTTTTGGAAGCTTGGCAACCCCTTTCAATGAAAGTGATTCTCGTCAGTCTGTGCTTGGGGCTACTTCAATAGGACACAAACCATAGCGATAGAACTTGGAACTACATTATTGTGCCAAGTTTCAAAGAGCTAGCACAAAATGTGTTTGATTTAGAGTTCCAACTACATGTATCCATAAGGGAGAAAACAGAGTGAAACCTAAACATGAAAACGGTTACTGCAAAGGAACGGTTTAACCTAGAAGAACGCAATTTGGTGAGCCAAGTGGGATTGGTGTACTGATCATTACCTGCAAGTATCATCAAGATTGGGAGAAAAAATGTTTGCTGAGATTTCAGGAAACTCGTAGTTTTTTGGAAGCTTTGCAACCCCTTTAAATGAAAGTGATTCTCGTCTGTCTCTGCTTGGGGCTACTTCAAAAGGACACAAACCATAGCGATAGAACTTGGAACTACATTATTGTGCCAAGTTTCAAAGAGCTACCACAAACCGTGTTTGATTTAGAGTTCCAAATACATGTATCCATATAGGAGAAAACAGAGTGAAACCTAAACATGAAAACGGTTACTGCAAAGGAACGGTTTAACCTAGAAGAACGCAATTTGGGGAGCGAAGTGGGATTGGTGTACTGATCATTAAATGGAAGTATTATCAATATTGGGTGAAAAAAATGTTTGCTGAGATTTCAGGAAACTCGTAGTTTTTTGGAAGCTTGGCAACCCAATTCAATGAAAGTGATTCTCGTCAGTCTCTGCTTGGGGCTACTTCAATAGGACACAAACCATAGCGATAGAACTTAGAACTACATTATCGTGCCAAGTTTCAAAGAGCTAGCACAAACCGTGTTTGATTTAGAGTTCCAACTACATGTATCCATATAGGAGAAAACAGAGTGAAACCTAACATGAAAACGGTTACTGCAAAGGAACGGTTGAACCTAGATGAATGAAATTTGGTGAGCCAAGTGGGATTGGTGTACTGATCATTAAATGGAAGTATCATCAAGATTGGGTGAAAAAATGTTTGCTGAGATTTCCGGAAACTCGTAGATTTTGGAAGCTTGGCAACCCCTTTCAATGAAAGTAATGCTCGTCAGTCTCTGCTTGGGGCTACTTCAATAGGACACAAACCATAGCGATAGAACTTGGAACTACATTATTGTGCCAAGTTTCAAAGAGCTAGCACAAACCGTGTTTGATTTAGAGTTCCAACTACATGTATCCATATAGGAGAAAACAGAGTGAAACCTAAACATGAAAACGGTTACTGCAAAGGAACGGTTGAACCTAGAAGAACGAAATTTAGTGAGCCAAGTGGGATTGGTGTACTGATCATTACCTGCAAGTATCATCAAGATTGGGTGAAAAAAAAAGTTTGCTGAGATTTCAGGAAACTCGTAGTTTTTTGGAAGCTTGGCAACCCAATTCAATGAAAGTGATTCTCGTCAGTCTCTGCTTGGGGCTACTTCAATAGGACACAAACCATAGCGATAGAACTTGGAACTACATTATTGTGCCAAGTTTCAAAGAGCTAGCACAAACCGTGTTTGATTTAGAGTTCCAACTACAAGTATCCATGTAGGAGAAAACAGAGTGAAACCTAAACATGAAAACGGTTACTGCAAAGGAACGGTTGAACCTAGAAGAACGAAATTTGGTGAGCCAAGTGGGATTTGTGTACTGATCATTAAATGGAAGTATCATCAAGATTGGTTGAAAAACTGTTTGCTGAGATTTCCGGAAACTCGTCGTTTTTGGAAGTTGGCAACCCCTTTCAATTTAAGTGATTCTCGTCAGTCTCTGCTTGGGGCTACTTCAATAGGACACAAACCATAGCGATAGAACTTGGAACTACATTATTGTGCCAAGTTTCAAAGAGCTAGCACAAACCGTGTTTGATTTAGAGTTCCAACTACATGTATCCATATAGGAGAAAACAGAGTGAAACCTAAACATGATAACGGTTACTGCAAAGGAACGGTTTAACCTAGAAGAACGCAATTTGGTGAGCCAAGTGAGATTGGTGTACTGATCATTACCTGCAAGTATCGTCAAGATTGGGAGAAAAATTGTTTGCTGAGATTTCAGGAAACTCGTAGTTTTTTGGAAGCTTGGCAACCCCTTTCAATGAAAGTGATTCTCGTCAGTCTCTGCTTGGGGCTACTTCAAAAGGACACAAACCATAGCGATAGAACTTGGAACTACATTATTGTGCCAAGTTTCAAAGAGCTAGCACAAACCGTGTTTGATTTAGAGTTCCAACTACATGTATCCATATAGGAGAAAACAGAGTGAAACCTAAACATGAAAACGGTTACTGCAAAGGAACGGTTTAACCTAGAAGAACGAAATTTGGTGAGCCAAGTGGGATTGGTGTACTGATCATTACCTGCAAGTATCAAAAGTTTGGGTGAAAAAATGGTTGCTGAGATTTCCGGAAACTCGTAAGGTATTGGAAGCTTGGCAACCCCTTTCAATGAAAGTGATTCTCGTCAGTCTCTGCTTGGGGCTACTTCAATAGGACACAAACCATAGAGATAGAACTTGGAACTACATTATTGTGCCAAGTTTCAAAGAGCTAGCACAAACCGTCTTTGATTTAGAGTTCCAACTCCATGTATCCATATAGGAGAAAACAGAGTGAAACCTAAACATGAAAACGGTTACTGCAAAGGAACGGTTGAACCTAGAAAAACGAAATTTGGTGAGCCAAGTGGGATTGGTGTACTGATCATTAAATGGAAGTATCATCAAGATTGGGTGAAAAAATGTTTGCTGAGATTTCCGGAAACTCGTAGATTTTGGAAGCTTGGCAACCCCTTTCAATGAAAGTAATGCTCGTCAGTCTCTGCTTGGGGCTACTTCAATAGGACACAAACCATAGCGATAGAACTTGGAACTACATTATTGTGCCAAGTTTCAAAGAGCTAGCACAAACCTTGTTTGATTTAGAGTTCCAACTACATGTATCCATATAGGAGAAAACAGAGTGAAACCTAAACATGAAAACGGTTACTGCAAAGGAACGGTTGAACCTAGAAGAACGAAATTTAGTGAGCCAAGTGGGATTGGTGTACTGATCATTACCTGCAAGTATCATCAAGATTGGGTGAAAAAAAAGTTTGCTGAGATTTCAGGAAACTCGTAGTTTTTTGGAAGCTTGGCAACCCAATTCAATGAAAGTGATTCTCGTCAGTCTCTGCTTGGGGCTACTTCAATAGGACACAAACCATAGCGATAGAACTTGGAACTACATTATTGTGCCAAGTTTCAAAGAGCTAGCACAAACCGTGTTTGATTTAGAGTTCCAACTACAAGTATCCATGTAGGAGAAAACAGAGTGAAACCTAAACATGAAAACGGTTACTGCAAAGGAACGGTTGAACCTAGAAAAACGGAATTTGGTGAGCCAAGTGGGATTTGTGTACTGATCATTAAATGGAAGTATCATCAAGATTGGTTGAAAAAATGTTTGCTGAGATTTCCGGAAACTCGTCGTTTTTTGGAAGTTGGCAACCCCTTTCAATTTAAGTGATTCTCGTCAGTCTCTGCTTGGGGCTACTTCAATAGGACACAAACCATAGCGATAGAACTTGGAACTACATTATTGTGCCAAGTTTCAAAGAGCTAGCACAAACCGTGTTTGATTTAGAGTTCCAACTACATGTATCCATATAGGAGAAAACAGAGTGAAACCTAAACATGATAACGGTTACTGCAAAGGAACGGTTTAACCTAGAAGAACGCAATTTGGTGAGCCAAGTGAGATTGGTGTACTGATCATTACCTGCAAGTATCGTCAAGATTGGGAGAAAAATTGTTTGCTGAGATTTCAGGAAACTCGTAGTTTTTTGGAAGCTTGGCAACCCCTTTCAATGAAAGTGATTCTCGTCAGTCTCTGCTTGGGGCTACTTCAAAAGGACACAAACCATAGCGATAGAACTTGGAACTACATTATTGTGCCAAGTTTCAAAGAGCTAGCACAAACCGTGTTTGATTTAGAGTTCCAACTACATGTATCCATATAGGAGAAAACAGAGTGAAACCTAAACATGAAAACGGTTACTGCAAAGGAACGGTTTAACCTAGAAGAACGAAATTTGGTGAGCCAAGTGGGATTGGTGTACTGATCATTACCTGCAAGTATCAAAAGTTTGGGTGAAAAAATGGTTGCTGAGATTTCCGGAAACTCGTAAGGTATTGGAAGCTTGGCAACCCCTTTCAATGAAAGTGATTCTCGTCAGTCTCTGCTTGGGGCTACTTCAATAGGACACAAACCATAGAGATAGAACTTGGAACTACATTATTGTGCCAAGTTTCAAAGAGCTAGCACAAACCGTCTTTGATTTAGAGTTCCAACTCCATGTATCCATATAGGAGAAAACAGAGTGAAACCTAAACATGAAAACGGTTACTGCAAAGGAACGGTTGAACCTAGAAAAACGAAATTTGGTGAGCCAAGTGGGATTGGTGTACTGATCATTAAATGGAAATATCATCAAGATTGGGTGAAAAAATGTTTGCTGAGATTTCCGGAAACTCGTAGATTTTGGAAGCTTGGCAACCCCTTTCAATGAAAGTGATTCTCGTCATTCTCTGCTTGGGGCTACTTCAATAGGACACAAAGGATAGCGATAGAACTTGGAACTACATTATTGTGCCAAGTTTCAAAGAGCTAGCACAAACCGTGTTTGTTTTAGAGTTCCAACTACATGTATCCATATAGGAGAAAACAGAGTGAAACCTAAACATGAAAACGGTGACTGCAAAGGAACGGTTTAACCTAGAAGAACGCAATTTAGTGAGCCAAGTGGGATTGGTGTACTGATCAACACCTGCAAGTATCATCAAGATTGGGTGAAAAAAATGTTTGCTGAGATTTCAGGAAACTCGAAGTTTTTTGGAAGCTTGGCAACCCAATTCAATGAAAGTGATTCTCGTCAGTCTCTGCTTGGGGCTACTTCAGTAGGACACAAACCATAGCGATAGAACTTGGAACTACATTATTGTGCCAAGTTTCAAAGAGCTAGCACAAACCGTGTTTGATTTATAGTTCCAACTACATGTATCCATATAGGAGAAAACAGAGTGAAACCTAAACATGTAAACGGTTACTGCAAAGGAACGGTTTAACCTAGAAAAACGAAATTTAGTGAGCCAAGTGGGATTTGTGTACTGATCATTACCTGCAAGTATCAAAAGTTTGGGTGAAAAAATGTTTGCTGAGATTTCCGGAAACTCGTAATGTATTGGAAGCTTGGCAACCCCTTTCAATGAAAGTGATTCTCGTCAGTCTCTGCTTGGGGCTACTTCAATAGGACACAAACCATAGATATAGAACTTGGAACTACATTATTGTGCCAAGTTTCAAAGAGCTAGCACAAACAGTCTTTGATTTAGAGTTCCAACTCCATGTATCCATATAGGAGAAAACAGAGTGAAACCTAAACATGAAAACGGTTACTGCAAAGGAACGGTTTAACCTAGAAGAACGCAATTTAGTGAGCCATGTGGGATTGGTGTACTGATCATTTCCGGCAAGTATCATCAAGATTGGGTGAAAAAAATGTTTTTGAGAATTCAGGAAACTCGTAGTTTTTTGGAAGCTTGGCAACCCAGTTCAATGAAAGTGATTCTCGTCAGTCTCTGCTTGGGGCTACTTCAATATACACAAACCATAGCAATAGAACTTGGAACTACATTATTGTGCCAAGTTTCAAAGAGCTAACACAAACCGTGTTTGATTTAGAGTTCCAACAACAAGTATCCATATAGGAGAAAACAGAATGAAACCTAAACATGAAAACGGTTACTGCAAAGGAACGGTTGAACCTAGAAGAACGAAATTTGGTGAGCCATGTGGGATTGGTGTACTGATCATTAACTGGAAGTATCATTTAGATTGGGTGAAAAAATGTTTGCTGAGATTTCAGGAAACTCGTAGATTTTGGAAGCTTGGCAACCCCTTTCAATGAAAGTAATGCTCGTCAGTCTCTGCTTGGAGCTACTTCAATAATATACAAACCATATCGATAGAACTTGGAACTACATTATTGTGCCAAGTTTCAAAGAGCTAGCACAAACCATGTTTGATTTAGAGTTCCAACTACATGTATCCATATAGGAGAAAACAGAGTGAAACCTAAACATGAAAACGGTGACTGCAAAGCAACGGTTTAACCTAGAAGAACGCAATTTAGTGAGCCAAGTGGGATTGGTGTACTGAAAATTACCGGCAAGTATCATCAAGATTGGGTGAAAAAAAAGTTTGCTGAGATTTCAGGAAACTCGTAGTTTTTTGGAAGCTTGGCAACCTAATTCAATGAAAGTGATTCTCGTCAGTCTCTGCTTCGGGCTACTTCAATAGGACACAAACCATAGCGATAGAACTTGGAACTACATTATTGTGCCAAGTTTCAAAGAGCTAGCGCAAACCGTGTTTGATTTAGAGTTCCAACTACATGTATCCATATAGGAGAAAACAGAGTGAAACCTAAACATGAAAACGGTTACTGCAAAGGAACGGTTGAACCTAGAAGAACGAAATTTGGTGAGCCAAGTGGGATTGGTGTACTGATCATTAACTGGAAGTATCATTTAGATTGGGTGAAAAAATGTTTGCTGAGATTTCCGGAAACTCGTCGTTTTTTTGGAAGTTGGCAACCCCTTTCAATTTAAGTGATTCTCGTCAGTCTCTGCTTGGGGCTACTTCAATAGGACACAAACCATAGTGATAGAACTTGGAACTACATTATTGTGCCAAGTTTCAAAGAGCTAGCACATACCGTGTTTGATTTAGAGTTCCAACTACATGTATCCATATAGGAGAAAACAGAGTGAAACCTAAACATGAAAACGGTTACTGCAAAGGAACGGTTGAACCTAGAAGAACGAAATTTGGTGAGCCATTGGGGTTGGTGTACTTATCATTAAATGGAAGTATCATCAAGATTGGTTGAAAAAATGTTTGCTGAGATTTCCGGAAACCCGTCGTTTTTTTGGAAGTTGGCAACCCCTTTCAATTTAAGTGATTCTCGTCAGTCTCTGCTTGGGGCTACTTCAATAGGACACAAACCAGAGCGAGAGAACTTGGAACTACATTATTGTGCCAAATTTCAAAGAGCTAGCACAAACCGTGTTTGATTTAGAGTTCCAACTACATGTATCTATATAGGAGAAAACAGAGTGAAACCTAAACATGAAAACGGTGACTGCAAAGGAACGGTTTAACCTAGAAGAACGCAATTTAGTGAGCCAAGTGGGATTTGTGTACTGATCATTACCTGCAAGTATCATCAAGATTGGCTGAAAAAAATGTTTGCTGAGATTTCAGGAAACTCGTAGTTTTTTGGAAGCTTGGCAACCCAATTCAATGAAAGTGATTCTCGTCAGTCTCTGCTTGGGGCTACTTCAATAGGACACAAACCATAGCGATAGAACTTGGAACTACATTATTGTGCCAAGTTTCAAAGAGCTAGCACAAACCGTGTTTGATTTAGAGTTCCAACTACAAGTATCCATATAGGAGAAAACAGAGTGAAACCTAAACATGAAAACGGTTACTGCAAAGGAACGGTTGAACCTAGAAGAACGAAATTTGGTGAGCCAAGTGGGATTGGTGTACTGATCATTAAATGGAAGTACCATCAAGATTGGTTGAAAAAATGTTTGCTGAGATTTCCGGAACCTCGTCGTTTTTTGGAAGTTGGCAACCCCTTTCAATTTAAGTGATTCTCGTCAGTCTCTGCTTGGGGCTACTTCAATAGGACACAAACCATAGCGATAGAACTTGGAACTACATTATTGTGCCAAGTTTCAAAGAGCTAGCACAAACCGTGTTTGATTTAGAGTTCCAACTACATGTATCCATATAGGAGAAAACAGAGTGAAACCTAAACATGAAAACGGTTTCTGCAAAGGAACGGTTTAACCTAGAAGAACGCAATTTAGTGAGCCAAGTGGGATTGGTGTACTGATCATTACCTGCAACTATCATCAAGATTGGCTGAAAAAATATTTGCTGAGATTTCAGGAAACTTGTAGTTTTTTGGAAGCTTGGCAACCCAATTCAATGAAAGTGATTCTCGTCATTCTCTGCTTGGGGCTACTTCAATAGGACACAAACCATAGCGATAGAACTTGGAACTACATTATTGTGCCAAGTTTCAAAGAGCTAGCACAAAATGTGTTTGATTTAGAGTTCCAACTACATGTATCCATAAGGGAGAAAACAGAGTGAAACCTAAACATGAAAACGGTTACTGCAAAGGAACGGTTTAACCTAGAAGAACGCAATTTGGTGAGCCAAGTGGGATTGGTGTACTGATCATTACCTGCAAGTATCATCAAGATTGGGAGAAAAAATGTTTGCTGAGATTTCAGGAAACTCGTAGTTTTTTGGAAGCTTTGCAACCCCTTTAAATGAAAGTGATTCTCGTCTGTCTCTGCTTGGAGCTACTTCAAAAGGACACAAACCATAGCGATAGAACTTGGAACTACATTATTGTGCCAAGTTTCAAAGAGCTACCACAAACCGTGTTTGATTTAGAGTTCCAAATACATGTATCCATATAGGAGAAAACAGAGTGAAACCTAAACATGAAAACGGTTACTGCAAAGGAACGGTTTAACCTAGAAGAACGCAATTTGGGGAGCGAAGTGGGATTGGTGTACTGATCATTAAATGGAAGTATTATCAATATTGGGTGAAAAAAATGTTTGCTGAGATTTCAGGAAACTCGTAGTTTTTTGGAAGCTTGGCAACCCAATTCAATGAAAGTGATTCTCGTCAGTCTCTGCTTGGGGCTACTTCAATAGGACACAAACCATAGCGATAGAACTTGGAACTACATTATCGTGCCAAGTTTCAAAGAGCTAGCACAAACCGTGTTTGATTTAGAGTTCCAACTACATGTATCCATATAGGAGAAAACAGAGTGAAACCTAACATGAAAACGGTTACTGCAAAGGAACGGTTGAACCTAGATGAACGAAATTTGGTGAGCCAAGTGGGATTGGTGTACTGATCATTAAATGGAAGTATCATCAAGATTGGGTGAAAAAATGTTTGCTGAGATTTCCGGAAACTCGTAGATTTTGGAAGCTTGGCAACCCCTTTCAATGAAAGTAATGCTCGTCAGTCTCTGCTTGGGGCTACTTCAATAGGACACAAACCATAGCGATAGAACTTGGAACTACATTATTGTGCCAAGTTTCAAAGAGCTAGCACAAACCGTGTTTGATTTAGAGTTCCAACTACATGTATCCATATAGGAGAAAACAGAGTGAAACCTAAACATGAAAACGGTTACTGCAAAGGAACGGTTGAACCTAGAAGAACGAAATTTAGTGAGCCAAGTGGGATTGGTGTACTGATCATTACCTGCAAGTATCATCAAGATTGGGTGAAAAAAAAGTTTGCTGAGATTTCAGGAAACTCGTAGTTTTTTGGAAGCTTGGCAACCCAATTCAATGAAAGTGATTCTCGTCAGTCTCTGCTTGGGGCTACTTCAATAGGACACAAACCATAGCGATAGAACTTGGAACTACATTATTGTGCCAAGTTTCAAAGAGCTAGCAAAAACCGTGTTTGATTTAGAGTTCCAACTACAAGTATCCATGTAGGAGAAAACAGAGTGAAACCTAAACATGAAAACGGTTACTGCAAAGGAACGGTTGAACCTAGAAGAACGAAATTTGGTGAGCCAAGTGGGATTTGTGTACTGATCATTAAATGGAAGTATCATCAAGATTGGTTGAAAAAATGTTTGCTGAGATTTCCGGAAACTCGTCGTTTTTTGGAAGTTGGCAACCCCTTTCAATTTAAGTGATTCTCGTCAGTCTCTGCTGGGGGCTACTTCAATAGGACACAAACCATAGCGATAGAACTTGGAACTACATTATTGTGCCAAGTTTCAAAGAGCTAGCACAAACCGTGTTTGATTTAGAGTTCCAACTACATGTATCCATATAGGAGAAAACAGAGTGAAACCTAAACATGATAACGGTTACTGCAAAGGAACGGTTTAACCTAGAAGAACGCAATTTGGTGAGCCAAGTGAGATTGGTGTACTGATCATTACCTGCAAGTATCGTCAAGATTGGGAGAAAAATTGTTTGCTGAGATTTCAGGAAACTCGTAGTTTTTTGGAAGCTTGGCAACCCCTTTCAATGAAAGTGATTCTCGTCAGTCTCTGCTTGGGGCTACTTCAAAAGGACACAAACCATAGCGATAGAACTTGGAACTACATTATTGTGCCAAGTTTCAAAGAGCTAGCACAAACCGTGTTTGATTTAGAGTTCCAACTACATGTATCCATATAGGAGAAAACAGAGTGAAACCTAAACATGAAAACGGTTACTGCAAAGGAACGGTTTAACCTAGAAGAACGAAATTTGGTGAGCCAAGTGGGATTGGTGTACTGATCATTACCTGCAAGTATCAAAAGTTTGGGTGAAAAAATGGTTGCTGAGATTTCCGGAAACTCGTAAGGTATTGGAAGCTTGGCAACCCCTTTCAATGAAAGTGATTCTCGTCAGTCTCTGCTTGGGGCTACTTCAATAGGACACAAACCATAGAGATAGAACTTGGAACTACATTATTGTGCCAAGTTTCAAAGAGCTAGCACAAACCGTCTTTGATTTAGAGTTCCAACTCCATGTATCCATATAGGAGAAAACAGAGTGAAACCTAAACATGAAAACGGTTACTGCAAATGAACGGTTGAACCTAGAAAAACGAAATTTGGTGAGCCAAGTGGGATTGGTGTACTGATCATTAAATGGAAGTATCATCAAGATTGGGTGAAAAAATGTTTGCTGAGATTTCCGGAAACTCGTAGATTTTGGAAGCTTGGCAACCCTTTCAATGAAAGTGATTCTCGTCATTCTCTGCTTGGGGCTACTTCAATAGGACACAAAGGATAGCGATAGAACTTGGAACTACATTATTGTGCCAAGTTTCAAAGAGCTAGCACAAACCGTGTTTGTTTTAGAGTTCCAACTACATGTATCCATATAGGAGAAAACAGAGTGAAACCTAAACATGAAAACGGTGACTGCAAAGGAACGGTTTAACCTAGAAGAACGCAATTTAGTGAGCCAAGTGGGATTGGTGTACTGATCAACACCTGCAAGTATCATCAAGATTGGGTGAAAAAAATGTTTGCTGAGATTTCAGGAAACTCGAAGTTTTTTGGAAGCTTGGCAACCCAATTCAATGAAAGTGATTCTCGTCAGTCTCTGCTTGGGGCTACTTCAGTAGGACACAAACCATAGCGATAGAACTTGGAACTACATTATTGTGCCAAGTTTCAAAGAGCTAGCACAAACCGTGTTTGATTTAGAGTTCCAACTACATGTATCCATATAGGAGAAAACAGAGTGAAACCTAAACATGTAAACGGTTACTGCAAAGGAACGGTTTAACCTAGAAGAACGAAATTTAGTGAGCCAAGTGGGATTTGTGTACTGATCATTACCTGCAAGTATCAAAATTTTGGGTGAAAAAATGTTTGCTGAGATTTCCGGAAACTCGTAATGTATTGGAAGCTTGGCAACCCCTTTCAATGAAAGTGATTCTCTTCAGTCTCTGCTTGGGGCTACTTCAATAGGACACAAACCATAGATATAGAACTTGGAACTACATTATTGTGCCAAGTTTCAAAGAGCTAGCACAAACAGTCTTTGATTTAGAGTTCCAACTCCATGTATCCATATAGGAGAAAACAGAGTGAAACCTAAACATGAAAACGGTTACTGCAAAGGAACGGTTTAACCTAGAAGAACGCAATTTAGTGAGCCATGTGGGATTGGTGTACTGATCATTTCCGGCAAGTATCATCAAGATTGGGTGAAAAAAATGTTTTTGAGAATTCAGGAAACTCGTAGTTTTTTGGAAGCTTGGCAACCCAGTTCAATGAAAGTGATTCTCGTCAGTCTCTGCTTGGGGCTACTTCAATATACACAAACCATAGCTATAGAACTTGGAACTACATTATTGTGCCAAGTTTCAAAGAGCTAACACAAACCGTGTTTGATTTAGAGTTCCAACAACAAGTATCCATATAGGAGAAAACAGAATGAAACCTAAACATGAAAACGGTTACTGCAAAGGAACGGTTGAACCTAGAAGAACGAAATTTGGTGAGCCATGTGGGATTGGTGTACTGATCATTAACTGGAAGTATCATTTAGATTGGGTGAAAAAATGTTTGCTGAGATTTCAGGAAACTCGTAGATTTTGGAAGCTTGGCAACCCCTTTCAATGAAATTAATGCTCGTCAGTCTCTGCTTGGAGCTACTTCAATAATATACAAACCAGAGCGAGAGAACTTGGAACTACATTATTGTGCCAAGTTTCAAAGAGCTAGCACAAACCATGTTTGATTTAGAGTTCCAACTACATGTATCCATATAGGAGAAAACAGAGTGAAACCTAAACATGAAAACGGTGACTGCAAAGCAACGGTTTAACCTAGAAGAACGCAATTTAGTGAGCCAAGTGGGATTGGTGTACTCAAAATTACCGGCAAGTATCATCAAGATTGGGTGAAAAAAAAGTTTGCTGAGATTTCAGGAAACTCGTAGTTTTTTGGAAGCTTGGCAACCTAATTCAATGAAAGTGATTCTCGTCAGTCTCTGCTTCGGGCTACTTCAATAGGACACAAACCATAGCGATAGAACTTGGAACTACATTATTGTGCCAAGTTTCAAAGAGCTAGCGCAAACCGTGTTTGATTTAGAGTTCCAACTACATGTATCCATATAGGAGAAAACAGAGTGAAACCTAAACATGAAAACGGTTACTGCAAAGGAACGGTTGAACCTAGAAGAACGAAATTTGGTGAGCCAAGTGGGATTGGTGTACTGATCATTAACTGGAAGTATCATTTAGATTGGGTGAAAAAATGTTTGCTGAGATTTCCGGAAACTCGTCGTTTTTTTGGAAGTTGGCAACCCCTTTCAATTTAAGTGATTCTCGTCAGTCTCTGCTTGGGGCTACTTCAATAGGACACAAACCATAGCGATAGAACTTGGAACTACATTATTGTGCCAAGTTTCAAAGAGCTAGCACATACCGTGTTTGATTTAGAGTTCCAACTACATGTATCCATATAGGAGAAAACAGAGTGAAACCTAAACATGAAAACGGTTACTGCAAAGGAACGGTTGAACCTAGAAGAACGAAATTTGGTGAGCCATTGGGGTTGGTGTACTGATCATTAAATGGAAGTATCATCAAGATTGGTTGAAAAAATGTTTGCTGAGATTTCCGGAAACCCGTCGTTTTTTTGGAAGTTGGCAACCCCTTTCAATTTAAGTGATTCTCGTCAGTCTCTGCTTGGGGCTACTTCAATAGGACACAAACCAGAGCGAGAGAACTTGGAACTACATTATTGTGCCAAATTTCAAAGAGCTAGCACAAACCGTGTTTGATTTAGAGTTCCAACTACATGTATCCATATAGGAGAAAACAGAGTGAAACCTAAACATGAAAACGGTGACTGCAAAGGAACGGTTTAACCTAGAAGAACGCAATTTAGTGAGCCAAGTGGGATTGGTGTACTGATCATTACCTGCAAGTATCATCAAGATTGGCTGAAAAAAATGTTTGCTGAGATTTCAGGAAACTCGTACTTTTTTGGAAGCTTGGCAACCCAATTCAATGAAAGTGATTCTCGTCAGTCTCTGCTTGGGGCTACTTCAATAGGACACAAACCATAGCGATAGAACTTGGAACTACATTATTGTGCCAAGTTTCAAAGAGCTATCACAAACCGTGTTTGATTTAGAGTTCCAACTACAAGTATCCATATAGGAGAAAACAGAGTGAAACCTAAACATGAAAACGGTTACTGCAAAGGAACGGTTGAACCTAGAAGAACGAAATTTGGTGAGCCAAGTGGGATTGGTGTACTGATCATTAAATGGAAGTACCATCAAGATTGGTTGAAAAAATGTTTGCTGAGATTTCCGGAACCTCGTCGTTTTTTGGAAGTTGGCAACCCCTTTCAATTTAAGTGATTCTCGTCAGTCTCTGCTTGGGGCTACTTCAATAGGACACAAACCATAGCGATAGAACTTGGAACTACATTATTGTGCCAAGTTTCAAAGAGCTAGCACAAACCGTGTTTGATTTAGAGTTCCAACTACATGTATCCATATAGGAGAAAACAGAGTGAAACCTAAACATGAAAACGGTTACTGCAAAGGAACGGTTTAACCTAGAAGAACGCAATTTAGTGAGCCAAGTGGGATTGGTGTACTGATCATTACCTGCAACTATCATCAAGATTGGCTGAAAAAATATTTGCTGAGATTTCAGGAAACTTGTAGTTTTTTGGAAGCTTGGCAACCCAATTCAATGAAAGTGATTCTCGTCATTCTCTGCTTGGGGCTACTTCAATAGGACACAAACCATAGCGATAGAACTTGGAACTACATTATTGTGCCAAGTTTCAAAGAGCTAGCACAAACCGTGTTTGATTTAGAGTTCCAACTACATGTATCCATATAGGAGAAAACAGAGTGAAACCTAAACATGAAAACGGTTACTGCAAA
The DNA here is from genome assembly GCF_045843805.1 of Urocitellus parryii. NCBI lineage: Eukaryota > Metazoa > Chordata > Mammalia > Rodentia > Sciuridae > Urocitellus > Urocitellus parryii. The sequence goes on along the minus strand of NW_027552521.1, from coordinate 42,446 downwards.
GGAACGGTTTAACCTAGAAGAACGAAATTTGGTGAGCCAAGTGGGATTGGTGTACTGATCATTACCTGCAAGTATCAAAAGTTTGGGTGAAAAAATGGTTGCTGAGATTTCCGGAAACTCGTAAGGTATTGGAAGCTTGGCAACCCCTTTCAATGAAAGTGATTCTCGTCAGTCTCTGCTTGGGGCTACTTCAATAGGACACAAACCATAGAGATAGAACTTGGAACTACATTATTGTGCCAAGTTTCAAAGAGCTAGCACAAACCGTCTATGATTTAGAGTTCCAACTCCATGTATCCATATAGGAGAAAACAGAGTGAAACCTAAACATGAAAACGGTTACTGCAAAGGAACGGTTGAACCTAGAAAAACGAAATTTGGTGAGCCAAGTGGGATTGGTGTACTGATCATTAAATGGAAGTATCATCAAGATTGGGTGAAAAAATGTTTGCTGAGATTTCCGGAAACTCGTAGATTTTGGAAGCTTGGCAACCCCTTTCAATGAAAGTGATTCTCGTCATTCTCTGCTTGGGGCTACTTCAATAGGACACAAAGGATAGCGATAGAACTTGGAACTACATTATTGTGCCAAGTTTCAAAGAGCTAGCACAAACCGTGTTTGTTTTAGAGTTCCAACTACATGTATCCATATAGGAGAAAACAGAGTGAAACCTAAACATGAAAACGGTGACTGCAAAGGAACGGTTTAACCTAGAAGAACGCAATTTAGTGAGCCAAGTGGGATTGGTGTACTGATCAACACCTGCAAGTATCATCAAGATTGGGTGAAAAAAATGTTTGCTGAGATTTCAGGAAACTCGTAGTTTTTTGGAAGCTTGGCAACCCCTTTCAATGAAAGTGATTCTCGTCAGTCTCTGCTTGGGGCTACTTCAATAGGACACAAACCATAGCGATAGAACTTGGAACTACATTATTGTGCCAAGTTTCAAAGAGCTAGCACAAACCGTGTTTGATTTATAGTTCCAACTACATGTATCCATATAGGAGAAAACAGAGTGAAACCTAAACATGTAAACGGTTACTGCAAAGGAACGGTTTAACCTAGAAGAACGAAATTTAGTGAGCCAAGTGGGATTTGTGTACTGATCATTACCTGCAAGTATCAAAAGTTTGGGTGAAAAAATGTTTGCTGAGATTTCCGGAAACTCGTAATGTATTGGAAGCTTGGCAACCCCTTTCAATGAAAGTGATTCTCGTCAGTCTCTGCTTGGGGCTACTTCAATAGGACACAAACCATAGATATAGAACTTGGAAATACATTATTGTGCCAAGTTTCAAAGAGCTAGCACAAACAGTCTTTGATTTAGAGTTCCAACTCCATGTATCCATATAGGAGAAAACAGAGTGAAACCTAAACATGAAAACGGTTACTGCAAAGGAACGGTTTAACCTAGAAGAACGCAATTTAGTGAGCCATGTGGGATTGGTGTACTGATCATTTCCGGCAAGTATCATCAAGATTGGGTGAAAAAAATGTTTTTGAGAATTCAGGAAACTCGTAGTTTTTTGGAAGCTTGGCAACCCAGTTCAATGAAAGTGATTCTCGTCAGTCTCTGCTTGGGGCTACTTCAATATACACAAACCATAGCTATAGAACTTGGAACTACATTATTGTGCCAAGTTTTAAAGAGCTAACACAAACCGTATTTGATTTAGAGTTCCAACAACAAGTATCCATATAGGAGAAAACAGAATGAAACCTAAACATGAAAACGGTTACTGCAAAGGAACGGTTGAACCTAGAAGAACGAAATTTGGTGAGCCATGTGGGATTGGTGTACTGATCATTAACTGGAAGTATCATTTAGATTGGGTGAAAAAATGTTTGCTGAGATTTCAGGAAACTCGTAGATTTTGGAAGCTTGGCAACCCCTTTCAATGAAAGTAATGCTCGTCAGTCTCTGCTTGGGGCTACTTCAATAATACACAAACCATATCGATAGAACTTGGAACTACATTATTGTGCCAAGTTTCAAAGAGCTAGCACAAACCATGTTTGATTTAGAGTTCCAACTACATGTATCCATATAGGAGAAAACAGAGTGAAACCTAAACATGAAAACGGTGACTGCAAAGGAACGGTTTAACCTAGAAGAACGCAATTTAGTGAGCCAAGTGGGATTGGTGTACTCAAAAATTACTGGCAAGTATCATCAAGATTGGGGTGAAAAAAAAGTTTGCTGAGATTTCAGGAAACTCGTAGTTTTTTGGAAGCTTGGCAACCTAATTCAATGAAAGTGATTCTCGTCAGTCTCTGCTTCGGGCTACTTCAATAGGACACAAACCATAGCGATAGAACTTGGAACTACATTATTGTGCCAAGTTTCAAAGAGCTAGCGCAAACCGTGTTTGATTTAGAGTTCCAACTACAAGTATCCATATAGGAGAAAACAGAGTGAAACCTAAACATGAAAACGGTTACTGCAAAGGAACGGTTGAACCTAGAAGAACGAAATTTGGTGAGCCAAGTGGGATTGGTGTACTGATCATTAACTGGAAGTATCATTTAGATTGGGTGAAAAAATGTTTGCTGAGATTTCCGGAAACTCGTCGTTTTTTTGGAAGTTGGCAACCCCTTTCAATTTAAGTGATTCTCGTCAGTCTCTGCTTGGGGCTACTTCAATAGGACACAAACCATAGCGATAGAACTTGGAACTACATTATTGTGCCAAGTTTCAAAGAGCTAGTACATACCGTGTTTGAATTAGAGTTCCAACTACATGTATCCATATAGGAGAAAACAGAGTGAAACCTAAACATGAAAACGGTTACTGCAAAGGAACGGTTGAACCTAGAAGAACGAAATTTGGTGAGCCATTGGGGTTGGTGTACTGATCATTAAATGGAAGTATCATCAAGATTGGTTGAAAAAATGTTTGCTGAGTATTCCGGAAACCCGTCGTTTTTTTGGAAGTTGGCAACCCCTTTCAATTTAAGTGATTCTCGTCAGTCTCTGCTTGGGGCTACTTCAATAGGACACAAACCATAGCGATAGAACTTGGAACTACATTATTGTGCCAAGTTTCAAAGAGCTAGCACAAACCGTCTTTGATTTAGAGTTCCAACTCCATGTATCCATATAGGAGAAAACAGAGTGAAACCTAAACATGAAAACGGTTACTGCAAAGGAACGGTTGAACCTAGAAAAACGAAATTTGGTGAGCCAAGTGGGATTGGTGTACTGATCATTAAATGGAAGTATCATCAAGATTGGGTGAAAAAATGTTTGCTGAGATTTCCGGAAACTCGTAGATTTTGGAAGCTTGGCAACCCCTTTCAATGAAAGTGATTCTCGTCATTCTCTGCTTGGGGCTACTTCAATAGGACACAAACCATAGAGATAGAATTTGGAACTACATTATTGTGCCAAGTTTCAAAGAGCTAGCACAAACCGTGTTTGTTTTAGAGTTCCAACTACATGTATCCATATAGGAGAAAACAGAGTGAAACCTAAACATGAAAACGGTGACTGCAAAGGAACGGTTTAACCTAGAAGAACGCAATTTAGTGAGCCAAGTGGGATTGGTGTACTGATCAACACCTGCAAGTATCATCAAGATTGGGTGAAAAAAATGTTTGCTGAGATTTCAGGAAACTCGTAGTTTTTTGGAAGCTTGGCAACCCAATTCAATGAAAGTGATTCTCGTCAGTCTCTGCTTGGGGCTACTTCAATAGGACACAAACCATAGCGATAGAACTTGGAACTACATTATTGTGCCAAGTTTCAAAGAGCTAGCACAAACCGTGTTTGATTTATAGTTCCAACTACATGTATCCATATAGGAGAAAAGAGAGTGAAACCTAAACATGAAAACGGTTACTGCAAAGGAACGGTTGAACCTAGAAGAACGAAATTTAGTGAGCCAAGTGGGATTTGTGTACTGATCATTACCTGCAAGTATCAAAAGTTTGGGTGAAAAAATGTTTGCTGAGATTTCCGGAAACTCGTAATGTATTGGAAGCTTGGCAACCCCTTTCAATGAAAGTGATTCTCGTCAGTCTCTGCTTGGGGCTACTTCAATAGGACACAAACCATAGATATAGAACTTGGAACTACATTATTGTGCCTAGTTTCAAAGAGCTAGCACAAACAGTCTTTGATTTAGAGTTCCAACTCCATGTATCCATATAGGAGAAAACAGAGTGAAACCTAAACATGAAAACGGTTACTGCAAAGGAACGGTTTAACCTAGAAGAACGCAATTTAGTGAGCCATGTGGGATTGGTGTACTGATCATTTCCGGCATGTATCATCAAGATTGGGTGAAAAAATGTTTTTGAGAATTCAGGAAACTCGTAGTTTTTTGGAAGCTTGGCAACCCAGTTCAATGAAAGTGATTCTCGTCAGTCTCTGCTTGGAACTACTTCAATAGGACACAAACCATAGCTATAGAACTTGGAACTACATTATTGTGCCAAGTTTCAAAGAGCTAGCACAAACCGTGTTTGATTTAGTGTTCCAACTACATGTATCCATATAGGAGAAAACAGAGTGAAACCTAAACATGAAAACGGTGACTGCAAACGAACGGTTTAACCTAGAAGAACGAAATTTGGTAAGCCAAGTGGGAGTGGTGTACTGATCATTAAATGGAAGTATCATCAAGATTGGGAGAAAAAATGTTTGCTGAGATTTCAGGAAACTCGTAGTTTTTTGGAAGCTTGGCAAGCCCTTTTAATGAAAGTGACTCTCGTCAGTCTCTGCTTGGGGCTACTTCAATAGGACACAAACCATAGCGATAGAACTTGGAACTACATTATTGTGCCAAGTTTCAAAGAGCTAGCACAAACCGTGTTTGATTTAGAGTTCCAACTACAAGTATCCATATAGGAGAAACCAGAGTGAAACCTAAACATGAAAACGGTTACTGCAAAGGAACGGTTGAACCTAGAAGAACGAAATTTGGTGAGCCAAGTGGGATTGGTGTACTGATCATTAAATGGAAGTATCATCAAGATTGGTTGAAAAAATGTTAGCTGAGATTTCCGGAAACTCGTCGTTTTTTTGGAAGTTGGCAACCCCTTTCAATTTAAGTGATTCTCGTCAGTCTCTGCTTGGGGCTACTTCAATAGGACACAAACCAGAGCGAGAGAACTTGGAACTACATTATTGTGCCTAGTTTCATAGAGCTAGCACAAACCGTGTTTGATTTAGAGTTCCAACTACATGTATCCATATAGGAGAAAACAGAGTGAAACCTAAACATGAAAACGGTGACTGCAAAGGAACGGTTTAACCTAGAAGAACGCAATTTAGTGAGCCAAGTGGGATTGGTGTACTGATCAACACCTGCAAGTATCATCAAGATTGGGTGAAAAAAATGTTTGCTGAGATTTCAGGAAACTTGTAGTTTTTTGGAAGCTTGGCAACCCAATTCAATGAAAGTGATTCTCGTCAGTCTCTGCTTGGGGCTACTTCAATAGGACACAAACCATAGCGATAGAACTTGGAACTACATTATTGTGCCAAGTTTCAAAGAGCTAGCACAAACCGTGTTTGATTTATAGTTCCAACTACATGTATCCATATAGGAGAAAAGAGAGTGAAACCTAAACATGAAAACGGTTACTGCAAAGGAACGGTTTAACCTAGAAGAACGAAATTTAGTGAACCAAGTGGGATTTGTGTACTGATCATTACCTGCAAGTATCAAAAGTTTGGGTGAAAAAATGTTTGCTGAGATTTCCGGAAACTCGTAATGTATTGGAAGCTTGGCAACCCCTTTCAATGAAAGTGATTCTCGTCAGTCTCTGCTTGGGGCTACTTCAATAGGACACAAACCATAGATATAGAACTTGGAACTACATTATTGTGCCAAGTTTCAAAGAGCTAGCACAAACAGTCTTTGATTTAGAGTTCCAACTCCATGTATCCATATAGGAGAAAACAGAGTGAAACCTAAACATGAAAACGGTTACTGCAACGGAACGGTTTAACCTAGAAGAACGCAATTTAGTGAGCCATGTGGGATTGGTGTACTGATCATTTCCTGCAAGTATCATCAAGATTGGGTGAAAAAATGTTTTTGAGAATTCAGGAAACTCGTAGTTTTTTGGAAGCTTGGCCACCCAGTTCAATGAAAGTGATTCTCGTCAGTCTCTGCTTGGGGCTACTTCAATAGGACACAAACCATAGCTATAGAACTTGGAACTACATTATTGTGCCAAGTTTCAAAGAGCTAACACAAACCGTGTTTGATTTAGAGTTCCAACAACAAGTATCCATATAGGAGAAAACAGAGTGAAACCTAAACATGAAAACGGTTACTGCAAAGGAACGGTTGAACCTAGAAGAACGAAATTTGGTGAGCCAAGTGGGATTGGTGTACTGATCATTAACTGGAAGTATCATTTAGATTGGGTGAAAAAATGTTTGCTGAGATTTCAGGAAACTCGTAGATTTTGGAAGCTTGGCAACCCCTTTCAATGAAAGTAATGCTCGTCAGTCTCTGCTTGGGGCTACTTCAATAATACACAAACCATATCGATAGAACTTGGAACTACATTATTGTGCCAAGTTTCAAAGAGCTAGCACAAAACCATGTTTGATTTAGAGTTCCAACTACATGTATCCATATAGGAGAAAACAGAGTGAAACCTAAACATGAAAACGGTGACTGCAAAGGAACGGTTTAACCTAGAAGAACGCAATTTAGTGAGCCAAGTGGGATTGGTGTACTCAAAATTACTGGCAAGTATCATCAAGATTGGGTGAAAAAAAAGTTTGCTGAGATTTCAGGAAACTCGTAGTTTTTTGGAAGCTTGGCAACCTAATTCAATGAAAGTGATTCTCGTCAGTCTCTGCTTCGGGCTACTTCAATAGGACACAAACCATAGCGATAGAACTTGGAACTACATTATTGTGCCAAGTTTCAAAGAGCTAGCGCAAACCGTGTTTGATTTAGAGTTCCAACTACAAGTATCCATATAGGAGAAAACAGAGTGAAACCTAAACATGAAAACGGTTACTGCAAAGGAACGGTTGAACCTAGAAGAACGAAATTTGGTGAGCCAAGTGGGATTGGTGTACTGATCATTAACTGGAAGTATCATTTAGATTGGGTGAAAAAATGTTTGCTGAGATTTCCGGAAACTCGTCGTTGTTTTGGAAGTTGGCAACCCCTTTCAATTTAAGTGATTCTCGTCAGTCTCTGCTTGGGGCTACTTCAATAGGACACAAACCATAGCGATAGAACTTGGAACTACATTATTGTGCCAAGTTTCAAAGAGCTAGTACATACCGTGTTTGAATTAGAGTTCCAACTACATGTATCCATATAGGAGAAAACAGAGTGAAACCTAAACATGAAAACGGTTACTGCAAAGGAACGGTTGAACCTAGAAGAACGAAATTTGGTGAGCCATTGGGGTTGGTGTACTGATCATTAAATGGAAGTATCATCAAGATTGGTTGAAAAAATGTTTGCTGAGTATTCCGGAAACCCGTCGTTTTTTTGGAAGTTGGCAACCCCTTTCAATTTAAGTGATTCTCGTCAGTCTCTGCTTGGGGCTACTTCAATAGGACACAAACCATAGCGATAGAACTTGGAACTACATTATTGTGCCAAGTTTCAAAGAGCTAGCACAAACCGTCTTTGATTTAGAGTTCCAACTCCATGTATCCATATAGGAGAAAACAGAGTGAAACCTAAACATGAAAACGGTTACTGCAAAGGAACGGTTGAACCTAGAAAAACGAAATTTGGTGAGCCAAGTGGGATTGGTGTACTGATCATTAAATGGAAGTATCATCAAGATTGGGTGAAAAAATGTTTGCTGAGATTTCCGGAAACTCGTAGATTTTGGAAGCTTGGCAACCCCTTTCAATGAAAGTGATTCTCGTCTTTCTCTGCTTGGGGCTACTTCAATAGGACACAAAGGATAGCGATAGAACTTGGAACTACATTATTGTGCCAAGTTTCAAAGAGCTAGCACAAACCGTGTTTGTTTTAGAGTTCCAACTACATGTATCCATATAGGAGAAAACAGAGTGAAACCTAAACATGAAAACGGTGACTGCAAAGGAACGGTTTAACCTAGAAGAACGCAATTTAGTGAGCCAAGTGGGATTGGTGTACTGATCAACACCTGCAAGTATCATCAAGATTGGGTGAAAAAAATGTTTGCTGAGATTTCAGGAAACTCGTAGTTTTTTGGAAGCTTGGCAACCCAATTCAATGAAAGTGATTCTCGTCAGTCTCTGCTTGGGGCTACTTCAATAGGACACAAACCATAGCGATAGAACTTGGAACTACATTATTGTGCCAAGTTTCAAAGAGCTAGCACAAACCGTGTTTGATTTATAGTTCCAACTACATGTATCCATATAGGAGAAAAGAGAGTGAAACCTAAACATGAAAACGGTTACTGCAAAGGAACGGTTTAACCTAGAAGAACGAAATTTAGTGAGCCAAGTTTGATTTGTGTACTGATCATTACCTGCAAGTATCAAAAGTTTGGGTGACAAAATGTTTGCTGAGATTTCCGGAAACTCGTAATGTATTGGAAGCTTGGCAACGCCTTTCAATGAAAGTGATTCTCGTCAGTCTCTGCTTGGGGCTACTTCAATAGGACACAAACCATAGATATAGAACTTGGAACTACATTATTGTGCCTAGTTTCAAAGAGCTAGCACAAACAGTCTTTGATTTAGAGTTCCAACTCCATGTATCCATATAGGAGAAAACAGAGTGAAACCTAAACATGAAAACGGTTACTGCAAAGGAACGGTTTAACCTAGAAGAACGCAATTTAGTGAGCCATGTGGGATTGGTGTACTGATCATTTCCGGCATGTATCATCAAGATTGGGTGAAAAAATGTTTTTGAGAATTCAGGAAACTCGTAGTTTTTTGGAAGCTTGGCAACCCAGTTCAATGAAAGTGATTCTCGTCAGTCTCTGCTTGGAACTACTTCAATAGGACACAAACCATAGCTATAGAACTTGGAACTACATTATTGTGCCAAGTTTCAAAGAGCTAGCACAAACCGTGTTTGATTTAGTGTTCCAACTACATGTATCCATATAGGAGAAAACAGAGTGAAACCTAAACATGAAAACGGTGACTGCAAACGAACGGTTTAACCTAGAAGAACGAAATTTGGTAAGCCAAGTGGGAGTGGTGTACTGATCATTAAATGGAAGTATCATCAAGATTGGGAGAAAAAATGTTTGCTGAGATTTCAGGAAACTCGTAGTTTTTTGGAAGCTTGGCAAGCCCTTTTAATGAAAGTGACTCTCGTCAGTCTCTGCTTGGGGCTACTTCAATAGGACACAAACCATAGCGATAGAACTTGGAACTACATTATTGTGCCAAGTTTCAAAGAGCTAGCACAAACCGTGTTTGATTTAGAGTTCCAACTACAAGTATCCATATAGGAGAAACCAGAGTGAAACCTAAACATGAAAACGGTTACTGCAAAGGAACGGTTGAACCTAGAAGAACGAAATTTGGTGAGCCAAGTGGGATTGGTGTACTGATCATTAAATGGAAGTATCATCAAGATTGGTTGAAAAAATGTTAGCTGAGATTTCCGGAAACTCGTCGTTTTTTTGGAAGTTGGCAACCCCTTTCAATTTAAGTGATTCTCGTCAGTCTCTGCTTGGGGCTACTTCAATAGGACACAAACCAGAGCGAGAGAACTTGGAACTACATTATTGTGCCTAGTTTCATAGAGCTAGCACAAACCGTGTTTGATTTAGAGTTCCAACTACATGTATCCATATAGGAGAAAACAGAGTGAAACCTAAACATGAAAACGGTGACTGCAAAGGAACGGTTTAACCTAGAAGAACGCAATTTAGTGAGCCAAGTGGGATTGGTGTACTGATCATTACCTGCAAGTATCATCAAGATTGGGTGAAAAAAATGTTTGCTGAGATTTCAGGAAACACGTAGTTTTTTGGAAGCTTGGCAACCCAATTCAATGAAAGTGATTCTCGTCAGTCTCTGCTTGGGGCTACTTCAATCGGACACAAACCATAGCGATAGAACTTGGAACTACATTATTGTGCCAAGTTTCAAAGAGCTTGCACAAACCGTGTTTGATTTAGAGTTCCAACTACATGTATCCATATAGGAGAAAACACAGTGAAACCTAAACATGAAAACGGTTACTGCAAAGGAACGGTTGAACCTAGAAGAACGAAATTTAGTGAGCCAAGTGGGATTTGTGTACTGATCATTACCTGCAAGTATAAAAAGTTTGGGTGAAAAAATGTTTGCTGAGATTTCCGGAAACTCGTAATGTATTGGAAGCTTGGCAACCCCTTTAAATGAAAGTGATTCTCGTCAGTCTCTGCTTGGGGCTACTTCAATAGGACACAAACCATAGAGATAGAACTTGGAACTACATTATTGTGCCAAGTTTCAAAGAGCTAGCACAAACCGTCTTTGATTTAGAGTTCCAACTCCATGTATCCATATAGGAGAAAACAGAGTGAAACCTAAATATGAAAACGGTTACTGCAAAGGAACGGTTTAACCTAGAAGAACGCAATTTAGTGAGCCATGTGGGATTGGTGTACTGATCATTTCCTGCAAGTATCATCAAGTTTGGGTGAAAAAATGTTTGTGAGAATTCAGGAAACTCTTAGTTTTTTGGAAGCTTGGTAACCCAGTTCAATGAAAGTGATTCTCGTCAGTCTCTGCTTGGGGCTACTTCAATAGGACACAAACCATAGCTATAGAACTTGGAACTACATTATTGTGCCATGTTTTAAAGAGCTACCACAAATCGTGTTTGATTTAGAGTTCCAACTACAAGTATCCATATAGGAGAAAACAGAGTGAAACCTAAACATGAAAACGGTTACTGCAAAGGAACGGTTGAACCTCGAAGAACGAAATTTGGTGAGCCAAGTGGGATTGGTGTACTGATCATTAACTGGAAGTATCATTAGATTGGGTGAAAAAATGTTTGCTGAGATTTCAGGACACTCGTAGATTTTGGAAGCTTGGCAACCCCTTTCAATGAAAGTAATGCTCGTCAGTCTCTGCTTGGGGCTACTTCAATAATACACAAACCATATCGATAGAACTTGGAACTACATTATTGTGCCAAGTTTCAAAGAGCTAGCACAAACCATGTTTGATTTAGAGTTCCAACTACATGTATCCATATAGGAGAAAACAGAGTGAAACCTAAACATGAAAACGGTGACTGCAAAGGAACGGTTTAACCTAGAAGAACGCAATTTAGTGAGCCAAGTGGGATTGGTGTACTCAAAATTACCGGCAAGTATCATCAAGATTGGGTGAAAAAAAAGTTTGCTGAGATTTCAGGAAACTCGTAGTTTTTTGGAAGCTTGGCAACCTAATTCAATGAAAGTGATTCTCGTCAGTCTCTGCTTGGGGCTACTTCAATAGGACACAAACCATAGCGATAGAACTTGGAACTACATTATTGTGCCAAGTTTCAAAGACCTAGCACAAACCGTGTTTGATTTAGAGTTCCAACTACATGTATCCATATAGGAGAAAACAGAGTGAAACCTAAACATGAAAACTGTTACTGCAAACGAACGGTTTAACCTAGAAGAACGAAATTTGGTAAGCCAAGTGGGAGTGGTGTACTGATCATTACCTGCAAGTATCAAAAGTTTCGGTGAAAAAATGTTTGCTGAGATTTCCGGAAACTCGTAATGTATTGGAAGCTTGGCAACCCCTTTCAATGAAAGTGATTCTCGTCAGTCTCTGCTTGGGGCTACTTCAATAGGACACAAACCATAGAGATAGAACTTGGAACTACATTATTGTGCCAAGTTTCAAAGAGCTAGCACAAACCGTCTTTGATTTAGAGTTTCAACTCCATGTATCCATATAGGAAAAAACAGAGTGAAACCTAAACATGAAAACGGTTACTGCAAAGGAACGGTTTAACCTAGAAGAATGAAATTTGGTGAGCCAAGTGGGATTTGTGTACTGATCATTACCTGCAAGTATCAAAAGTTTGGGTGATAAAATATTTGCTGAGATTTCCGGAAACTCGTCGTTTTTTGGAATTTGGCAACCCCTTTCAATAAAAGTGATTCTCGTCAGTCTCTGCTTGGGGCTACTTCAATAGGACACAAACCATAGCGATAGAACTTGGAACTACATTATTGTGCCAAGTTTCAAAGAGCTAGCACAAACCGTGTTTGATTTAGAGTTCCAACTACATGTATCCATATAGGAGAAAACAGAGTGAAACCTAAAAATGAAAACGGTTACTGCAAAGGAACGGTTTAACCTAGAAGAACGAAATTTGGTGAGCCAAGTGGGATTGGAGTACTGATCATTACCTGCAAGTATCATCAGGATTGGGTGAAAAAATATTTGCTGAGATTTCAGGAAACTCGTAGTTTTTTGGAAGCTTGGCAACCCCTTTCAATAAAAGTGATTCTCGTCAGTCTCTGCTTGGGGCTACTTCAATAGGACACAAACCATCGCGATAGAACTTGGAACTACATTATTGTGCCAAGTTTCAAAGAGCTAGCACAAACCGTGTTTGATTTAGAGTTCCAACTACATGTATCCATATAGGAAAAAACAGAGTGAAACCTAAACATGAAAACGGTTACTGCAAAGGAACGGTTGAACCTAGAAGAACGAAATTTGGTGAGCCAAGTGGGATTGGTGTACTGATCATTAACTGGAAGTATTATTTAGATTGGGTGAAAAAATATTTGCTGAGATTTCTGGAAACTCGTCGTTTTTTGGAAGTTGGCAACCCCTTTCAATGAAAGTGATTCTCATCAGTGTATGCTTGGGGCTACTTCAATAGGACACAAACCATAGCGATAGAACGTGGAACTACATTATTGTGCCAAGTTTCAAAGAGCTAGCACAAACCGTGTTTGATTTAGAGTTCCAACTACATGTATCCATATAGGAGAAAACAGAGTGAAACCTAAACATGAAAACGGTTACTGCAAAGGAACGGTTTAACCTAGAAGAACGCAATTTAGTGAGCCATGTGGGCTTGATATACTGATCATTTCCTGCAAGTATCATCAAGATTGGGTGAAAAAATATTTTTGAGATTTCAGGAAACTCGTAGTTTTTGGGAAGCTTGGCAACCCAGTTCAATGAAAGTGATTCTCGTCAGTCTCTGCTTGGGGCTACTTCAATAGGATACAAACCATAGTGATAGATGTTGGAACTACATTATTGTGCCAAGTTTCAAGGAGCTAGCACAAACCGTTTTTGATTTTGAGTTCCAACTACATGTATCCATATAGGAGAAAACAGAGTGAAACCTAAACATGAAAACGGTTACTGCAAAGGAACGGTTTAACCTAGAAGAACGAAATTTAGTGAGACAAGTGGGATTGGTGTACTGATCATTACCTGCAAGTATCATCAAGTTTGGGTGAAAAAAAAGTTTGCTGAGATTTTCAGGAACCTCGTAGTTTTTTGGAAGCTTGGCAACCCAATTCAATGAAAGTGATTCTCGTCAGTCTCTGCTTGGGGCTACTTCAATAGGATACAAACCATAGCGATAGAACTTGGAACTACATTATTGTGCCAAGTTTCAAAGAGCTAGCACAAACCGTGTTTGATTTAGAGTTCCAACTACATGTATCCATATAGGAGAAAACAGAGTGAAACCTAAACATGAAAACGGTTACTGCAAAGGAACGGTTGAACCTAGAAGTACGAAATTTGGTGAGCCAAGTGGGATTGGTGTACTGATCATTAAATGGAAGTATCATCAAGATTGGGTGAAAAAATGTTTGCTGAGATTTCCGGAAACTCGTCGTTTTTTGGAAGTTGGCAACCCCTTTCAATTTAAGTGATTCTCGTCAGTCTCTGCTTGGGGCTACTTCAATAGGACACAAACAATAGCGATACAACTTGGAACTACATTATTGTGCCAAGTTTCAAAGAGCTTGCACAAACTGTGTTTGATTTAGAGTTCCAACTACATGTATCCATATAGGAGAAAACAGAGTGAAACCTAAACATGAAAACGGTTACTGCAAAGGAACGGTTGAACCTAGAAGAACGAAATTTAGTGAGCCAAGTGGGATTTGTGTACTGATCATTACCTGCAAGTATCAAAAGTTTGGGTGAAAAAATGTTTGCTGAGATTTCCGGAAACTCGTAATGTATTGGAAGCTTGGCAACCCCTTTCAATGAAAGTGATTCTCGTCAGTCTCTGCTTGGGGCTGCTTCAATAGGACACAAACCATAGAGATAGAACTTGGAACTACATTATTGTGCCAAGTTTCAAAGAGCTAGCACAAACCGTCTTTGATTTAGAGTTCCAACTCCATGTATCCATATAGGAGAAAACAGAGTGAAACCTAAACATGAAAACGGTTACTGCAAAGGAACGGTTGAACCTAGAAAAACGAAATTTGGTGAGCCAAGTGGGATTGGTGTACTGATCATTAAATGGAAGTATCATCAAGATTGGGTGAAAAAATGTTTGCTGAGATTTCCGGAAACTCGTAGATTTTGGAAGCTTGGCAACCCCTTTCAATGAAAGAGATTCTCGTCAGTCTCTGCTTGGGGCTACTTCAATAGGACACAAAGGATAGCGATAGAACTTGGAACTACATTATTGTGCCAAGTTTCAAAGAGCTAGCACAAACCGTGTTTGTTTTAGAGTTCCAACTACATGTATCCATATAGGAGAAAACAGAGTGAAACCTAAACATGAAAACGGTGACTGCAAAGGAACGGTTTAACCTAGAAGAACGCAATTTAGTGAGCCAAGTGGGATTGGTGTACTCATCATTAACGGCAAGTATCACCAAGATTTAGTGAAAAAAAGTTTGCTGAGATTTCAGGAAACTCGTAGTTTTTTGGAAGCTTGGCAACCTAATTCAATGAAAGTGATTCTCGTCAGTCTCTGCTTGGGGCTACTTCAATAGGACACAAACCATAGCGATAGAACTTGGAACTACATTATTGTGCCAAGTTTCAAAGAGCTAGCACAAACCGTGTTTGATTTAGAGTTCCAACTACAAGTATCCATATAGGAGAAACCAGAGTGAAACCTAAACATGAAAACGGTTACCGCAAAGGAACGGTTGAACCTAGAAGAACGAAATTTGGTGAGCCAAGTGGGATTGGTGTACTGATCATTAAATGGAAGTATCATCAAGATTGGTTGAAAAAATGTTTGCTGAGATTTCGGGAAACTCGTCGTTTTTTTGGAAGTTGGCAACCCCTTTCAATTTAAGTGATTCTCGTCAGTCTCTGCTTGGGGCTACTTCAATAGGACACAAACCAGAGCGAGAGAACTTGGAACTACATTATTGTGCCTAGTTTCATAGAGCTAGCACAAACCGTGTTTGATTTAGAGTTCCAACTACATGTATCCATATAGGAGAAAACAGAGTGAAACCTAAACATGAAAACGGTGACTGCAAAGGAACGGTTTAACCTAGAAGAACGCAATTTAGTGAGCCAAGTGGGATTGGTGTACTGATCATTACCTGCAAGTATCATCAAGATTGGGTGAAAAAAATGTTTGCTGAGATTTCAGGAAACTCGTAGTTTTTTGGAAGCTTGGCAACCCAATTCAATGAAAGTGATTCTCGTCAGTCTCTGCTTGGGGCTACTTCAATCGGACACAAACCATAGCGATAGAACTTGGAACTACATTATTGTGCCAAGTTTCAAAGAGCTTGCACAAACCGTGTTTGATTTAGAGTTCCAACTACATGTATCCATATAGGAGAAAACACAGTGAAACCTAAACATGAAAACGGTTACTGCAAAGGAACGGTTGAACCTAGAAGAACGAAATTTAGTGAGCCAAGTGGGATTTGTGTACTGATCATTACCTGCAAGTATAAAAAGTTTGGGTGAAAAAATGTTTGCTGAGATTTCCGGAAACTCGTAATGTATTGGAAGCTTGGCAACCCCTTTAAATGAAAGTGATTATCGTCAGTCTCTGCTTGGGGCTACTTCAATAGGACACAAACCATAGAGATAGAACTTGGAACTACATTATTGTGCCAAGTTTCAAAGAGCTAGCACAAACCGTCTTTGATTTAGAGTTCCAACTCCATGTATCCATATAGGAGAAAACAGAGTGAAACCTAAATATGAAAACGGTTACTGCAAAGGAACGGTTTAACCTAGAAGAACGCAATTTAGTGAGCCATGTGGGATTGGTGTACTGATCATTTCCTGCAAGTATCATCAAGTTTGGGTGAAAAAATGTTTGTGAGAATTCAGGAAACTCTTAGTTTTTTGGAAGCTTTGTAACCCAGTTCAATGAAAGTGATTCTCGTCAGTCTCTGCTTGGGGCTACTTCAATAGGACACAAACCATAGCTATAGAACTTGGAACTACATTATTGTGCCATGTTTTAAAGAGCTACCACAAACCGTGTTTGATTTAGAGTTCCAACTACAAGTATCCATATAGGAGAAAACAGAGTGAAACCTAAACATGAAAACGGTTACTGCAAAGGAACGGTTGAACCTCGAAGAACGAAATTTGGTGAGCCAAGTGGGATTGGTGTACTGATCATTAACTGGAAGTATCATTTAGATTGGGTGAAAAAATGTTTGCTGAGATTTCAGGAAACTCGTAGATTTTGGAAGCTTGGCAACCCCTTTCAATGAAAGTAATGCTCGTCAGTCTCTGCTTGGGGCTACTTCAATAATACACAAACCATATCGATAGAACTTGGAACTACATTATTGTGCCAAGTTTCAAAGAGCTAGCACAAACCATGTTTGATTTAGAGTTCCAACTACATGTATCCATATAGGAGAAAACAGAGTGAAACCTAAACATGAAAACGGTGACTGCAGAGGAACGGTTTAACCTAGAAGAACGCAATTTAGTGAGCCAAGTGGGATTGGTGTACTCAAAATTACCGGCAAGTATCATCAAGATTGGGTGAAAAAAAAGTTTGCTGAGATTTCAGGAAACTCGTAGTTTTTTGGAAGCTTGGCAACCTAATTCAATGAAAGTGATTCTCGTCAGTCTCTGCTTGGGGCTACTTCAATAGGACACAAACCATAGCGATAGAACTTGGAACTACATTATTGTGCCAAGTTTCAAAGAGCTAGCACAAACCGTGTTTGATTTAGAGTTCCAACTACATGTATCCATATAGGAGAAAACAGAGTGAAACCTAAACATGAAAACTGTTACTGCAAACGAACGGTTTAACCTAGAAGAACGAAATTTGGTAAGCCAAGTGGGAGTGGTGTACTGATCATTACCTGCAAGTATCAAAAGTTTCGGTGAAAAAATGTTTGCTGAGATTTCCGGAAACTCGTAATGTATTGGAAGCTTGGCAACCCCTTTCAATGAAAGTGATTCTCGTCAGTCTCTGCTTGGGGCTACTTCAATAGGACACAAACCATAGAGATAGAACTTGGAACTACATTATTGTGCCAAGTTTCAAAGAGCTAGCACAAACCGTCTTTGATTTAGAGTTCCAACTCCATGTATCCATATAGGAAAAAACAGAGTGAAACCTAAACATGAAAACGGTTACTGCAAAGGAACGGTTTAACCTAGAAGAACGAAATTTGGTGAGCCAAGTGGGATTTGTGTACTGATCATTACCTGCAAGTATCAAAAGTTTGGGTGATAAAATATTTGCTGAGATTTCCGGAAACTCGTCGTTTTTTGGAATTTGGCAACCCCTTTCAATAAAAGTGATTCTCGTCAGTCTCTGCTTGGGGCTACTTCAATAGGACACAAACCATAGCGATAGAACTTGGAACTACATTATTGTGCCAAGTTTCAAAGAGCTAGCACAAACCGTGTTTGATTTAGAGTTCCAACTACATGTATCCATATAGGAGAAAACAGAGTGAAACCTAAAAATGAAAACGGTTACTGCAAAGGAACGGTTTAACCTAGAAGAACGAAATTTGGTGAGCCTAGTGGGATTGGAGTACTGATCATTACCTGCAAGTATCATCAGGATTGGGTGAAAAAATATTTGCTGAGATTTCAGGAAACTCGTAGTTTTTTGGAAGCTTGGCAACCCCTTTCAATAAAAGTGATTCTCGTCAGTCTCTGCTTGGGGCTACTTCAATAGGACACAAACCATCGCGATAGAACTTGGAACTACATTATTGTGCCAAGTTTCAAAGAGCTAGCACAAACCGTGTTTGATTTAGAGTTCCAACTACATGTATCCATATAGGAAAAAACAGAGTGAAACCTAAACATGAAAACGGTTACTGCAAAGGAACGGTTGAACCTAGAAGAACGAAATTTGGTGAGCCAAGTGGGATTGGTGTACTGATCATTAACTGGAAGTATCATTTAGATTGGGTGAAAAAATATTTGCTGAGATTTCTGGAAACTCGTCGTTTTTTGGAAGTTGGCAACCCCTTTCAATGAAAGTGATTCTCATCAGTGTATGCTTGGGGCTACTTCAATAGGACACAAACCATAGCGATAGAACGTGGAACTACATTATTGTGCCAAGTTTCAAAGAGCTAGCACAAACCGTGTTTGATTTAGAGTTCCAATTACATGTATCCATATAGGAGAAAACAGAGTGAAACCTAAACATGAAAACGGTGACTGCAAAGGAACGGTTTAACCTAGAAGAACGCAATTTAGTGAGCCACGTGGGATTGGTGTACTGATCATTACCGGCAAGTATCATCAAGATTGGGTGAAAAAAAAGTTTGCTGAGATTTCAGGAAACTCGTAGTTTTTTGGAAGCTTGGCAAACCAATTCAATGAAAGTGATTCTCGTCAGTCTCTGCTTGGGGCTACTTCAATAGGACACAAAACATAGTGATAGAACTTGGAACTACATTATTGTGCCAAGTTTCAAAGAGCTAGCACAAACCGTGTTTGATTTAGAGTTCCAACTACATGTATCCATATAGGAGAAAACAGAGTGAAACCTAAACATGAAAACGGTTACTGCAAAGGAACGGTTTAACCTAGAAGAACGCAATTTAGTGAGCCAAGTGGGATTGGTGTACTGATCATTTCCTGCAAGTATCATCAAGATTGGGTGAAAAAAAAGTTTGCTGAGATTTCTGGAAACTCGTAGTTTTTTGGAAGCTTGGCAACCCAATTCAATGAAAGTGATTCTCGTCAGTCTCTGCTTGGGGCTACTTCAATAGGACACAAACCATAGCGATAGAACTTGGAACTACATTATTGTGCCAAGTTTCAAAGAGCTAGCACAAACCGTGTTTGATTTAGAGTTCCAACTACAAGTATCCATATAGGAGAAAACAGAGTGAAACCTAAACATGAAAACGGTTCCTGCAAAGGAACCGTTGAACCTAGAAGAACGAAATTTGGTGAGCCAAGTGGGATTGGTGTACTGATCATTAAATGGAAGTATCATCAAGATTGGTAGAAAAAATGGTTGCTGAGATCTTCGGAAACTCGTCGTTTTTTTGGAAGTTGGCAACCCCTTTCCATGAAAGTGATTCTCGTCAGTCTCTGCTTGGGGCTACTTCAATAGGACACAAACCATAGCGATAGAACTTGGAACTACATTATTGTGCCAAGTTTCAAAGAGATAGCACAAACCGTGTTTGATTTAGAGTTCCAACTACATGTATCCATATAGGAGAAAACAGAGTGAAACCTAAACATGAAAATGGTTACTGCAAAGGAACGGTTGAACCTAGAAGAAAGAAATTTAGTGAGCCAAGTGGGATTTGTGTACTGATCATTACCTGCAAGTATCAAAAGTTTGGGTGAAAAAATGTTTGCTGAGATTTCCGGAAACTCGTAATGAATTGGAAGCTTGGCAACCCCTTTCAATGAAAGTGATTCTCGTCAGTCTCTGCTTGGGGCTACTTCAATAGGACACAAACCATAGAGATAGAACTTGGAACTACATTATTGTGCCAAGTTTCAAAGTGCTAGCACAAACCGTGTTTGATTTAGAGTTCCAACTACAAGTATCCATATAGGAGAAAACAGAGTGAAACCTAAACATGAAAACGGTTACTGCAAAGGAACGGTTGAACCTAGAAGAACGAAATTTAGTGAGCCAAGTGGGATTTGTGTACTGATCATTACCTGCAAGTATCAAAAGTTTGGGTGAAAAAATGTTTGCTGAGATTTCCGGAAACTCGTAATGTATTGGAAGCTTGGCAACCCCTTTCAATGAAAGTGATTCTCGTCAGTCTCTGCTTGGGGCTACTTCAATAGGACACAAACCATAGAGATAGAACTTGGAACTACATTATTGTGCCAAGTTTCAAAGAGCTAGCACAAACCGTCTTTGATTTAGAGTTCCAACTCCATGTATCCATATAGGAAAAAACAGAGTGAAACCTAAACATGAAAACGGTTACTGCAAAGGAACGGTTTAACCTAGAAGAACGAAATTTGGTGAGCCAAGTGGGATTTGTGTACTGATCATTACCTGCAAGTATCAAAAGTTTGGGTGATAAAATATTTGCTGAGATTTCCGGAAACTCGTCGTTTTTTGGAAGTTGGCAACCCCTTTCAATAAAAGTGATTCTCGTCAGTCTCTGCTTGGGGCTACTTCAATAGGACACAAACCATAGCGATAGAACTTGGAACTACATTATTGTGCCAAGTTTCAAAGAGCTAGCACAAACCGTGTTTGATTCAGAGTTCCAACTACATGTATCCATATAGGAGAAAACAGAGTGAAACCTAAACATGAAAACGGTTACTGCAAAGGAACATTTTAACCTAGAAGAACGCAATTTAGTGAGCCAAGTGGGATTGGTGTTCTGATCATTTCCTGCAAGTATCATCAAGATTGGGTGAAAAAATGTTTTTGATGTTTCAGGAAACTCGTAGTTTTTTGGAAGCTTGGCAACCCAGTTCAATGAAAGTGATTCTCGTCAGTCTCTGCTTGGGGCTACTTCAATAGGACACAAACCATAGTGATAGAACTTGGAACTACATTATTGTGCCAAGTTTCAAAGAGCTAGCACAAACCGTGTTTGATTTAGAGTTCCAACTACATGTATCCATATAGGAGAAAACAGAGTGAAACCTAAACATGAAAACGGTTACTGCAAAGGAAAGGTTTAACCTAGAAGAACGCAATTTAGTGAGCCAAGTGGGATTGGTGTACTGATCATTTCCTGCAAGTATCATCAAGATTGGGTGAAAAAAAAGTTTGCTGAGATTTCTGGAAACTCGTAGTTTTTTGGAAGCTTGGCAACCCAATTCAATGAAAGTGATTCTCGTCAGTCTCTGCTTGGGGCTACTTCAATAGGACACAAACCATAGCGATAGAACTTGGAACTACATTATTGTGCCAAGTTTCAAAGAGCTAGCACAAACCGTGTTTGATTTAGAGTTCCAACTACAAGTATCCATATAGGAGAAAACAGAGTGAAACCTAAACATGAAAACGGTTACTGCAAAGGAACCGTTGAACCTAGAAGAACGAAATTTGGTGAGCCAAGTGGGATTGGTGTACTGATCATTAAATGGAAGTATCATCAAGATTGGTAGAAAAAATGGTTGCTGAGATCTCCGGAAACTCGTCGTTTTTTTGGAAGTTGGCAACCCCTTTCCATGAAAGTGATTCTCGTCAGTCTCTGCTTGGGGCTACTTCAATAGGACACAAACCATAGCGATAGAACTTGGAACTACATTATTGTGCCAAGTTTCAAAGAGATAGCACAAACCGTGTTTGATTTAGAGTTCCAACTACATGTATCCATATAGGAGAAAACAGAGTGAAACCTAAACATGAAAACGGTTACTGCAAAGGAACGGTTTAACCTAGAAGAACGCAATTTAGTGAGCCAAGTGGGATTTGTGTACTGATCATTTCCTGCAAGTATCATCAAGATTGGGTGAAAAAATGTTTTTGATATTTCAGGAAACTCGTAGTTTTTTGGAAGCTTGGCAACCCAGTTCAATGAAAGTGATTCTCTTCAGTGTCTGCTTGGGGCTACTTCAATAGGACACAAACCATAGCGATAGAACTTGGAACTACATTATTGTGCCAAGTTTCAAAGTGCTAGCACAAACCGTGTTTGATTTAGAGTTCCAACTACAAGTATCCATATAGGAGAAAACAGAGTGAAACCTAAACATGAAAACGGTTACTGCAAAGGAACGGTTGAACCTAGAAGAACGAAATTTGGTGAGCCAAGTGGGATTGGTGTACTGATCATTACCGGCAAGTATCATCAAGATTGGGTGAAAAAATGTTTGCTGAGATTTCCGGAAACTAGTAGATTTTGGAAGCTTGGCAACCCCTTTCAATGAAAGTAATGCTCGTCAGTCTCTGCTTGGGGCTACTTCAATAGGACACAAACCATAGCGATAGAACTTGGAACTACATTATTGTGCCAAGTTTCAAAGAGCTAGCACAAACCGTGTTTGATTTAGAGTTCCAACTACATGTATCCATATACGAGAAAACAGAGTGAAACCTAAACATGAAAACGGTTACTGCAAAGGAACGGTTTAACCTAGAAGAATGAAATTTAGTGAGCCAAGTGGGATTGGTGTACTGATCATTACCGGCAAGTATCATCAAGATTGGGTGAAAAAAAAGTTTGCTAAGATTTCTGGAAACTCGTAGATTTTGGAAGCTTGGCAACCCAATTCAATGAAAGTGATTCTCCTCAGTCTCTGCTTGGGGCTACTTCAATAGGACACAAACCATAGCGATAGAACTTGGAACTACATTATTGTGCCAAGTTTCAAAGAGCTAGCACAAACCGTGTTTGATTTAGCGTTCCAACTACAAGTATCCATATAGGAGAAAACAGAGTGAAACCTAAACATGAAAACGGTTACTGCAAAGGAACGGTTGAACCTAGAAGAACGAAATTTGGTGAGCCAAGTGGGATTGGTGTACTGATCATTAAATGGAAGTATCATCAAGATTGGTTGAAAAAATGGTTGCTGAGATTTCCGGAAACTCGTCGTTTTTTTGGAAGTTGGCAACCCCTTTGCATGAAAGTGATTCTCGTCAGTCTCTGCTTGGGGCTACTTCAATAGGACACAAACCATAGCGATAGAACTTGGAACTACATTATTGTGCCAAGTTTCAAAGAGCTAGCACAAACCGTGTTTGATTTAGAGTTCCAACTCCATGTATCCATATAGGAGAAAACAGAGTGAAACCTAAACATGATAACGGTTACTGCAAAGGAACGGTTTAACCTAGAAGAACGCAATTTAGTGAGCTATGTGGGATTGGTGTACTGATCATTTCCTGCAAGTATCATCAAGATTGGATGAAAAAATGTTTTTGAGATTTCAGGAAACTCGTAGTTTTTTGGAAGCTTGGCAACCCAGTTCAATGAAAGTGATTCTCGTCAGTCTCTGCTTGGGGCTACTTCAATAGGACACAAACCATAGCGATAGAACTTGGAACTACATTATTGTGCCAAGTTTCAAAGTGCTAGCACAAACCGAGTTTGATTTAGAGTTCCAACTACAAGTATCCCTATAGGAGAAAACAGAGTGAAACCTAAACATGAAAACGGTTACTGCAAAGGAACGGTTGAACTTAGAAGAACGAAATTTAGTGAGCCAAGTGGGATTTGTGTACTGATCATTACCTGCAAGTATCAAAAGTTTGGGTGAAAAAATGTTTGCTGAGATATCCGGAAACTCGTAATGTATTGGAAGCTTGGCAACCCCTTTCAATGAATGTGATTCTCGTCAGTCTCTGCTTGGGGCTACTTCAATAGGACACAAACCATAGAGATAGAACTTGGAACTACATTATTGTGCCAAGTTTCAAAGAGCTAGCACAAACCGTCTTTGATTTAGAGTTCCAACTCCATGTATCCATATAGGAAAAAACAGAGTGAAACCTAAAAATGAAAACGGTTACTGCAAAGGAACGGTTTAACCTAGAAGAACGAAATTTGGTGAGCCAAGTGGGATTGGAGTACTGATCATTACCTGCAAGTATCATCAGGATTGGGTGAAAAAATATTTGCTGAGATTTCAGGAAACTCGTAGTTTTTTGGAAGCTTGGCAACCCCTTTCAATAAAAGTGATTCTCGTCAGTCTCTGCTTGGGGCTACTTCAATAGGACACAAACCATCGCGATAGAACTTGGAACTACATTATTGTGCCAAGTTTCAAAGAGCTAGCACAAACCGTGTTTGATTTAGAGTTCCAACTACATGTATCCATATAGGAAAAAACAGAGTGAAACCTAAACATGAAAACGGTTACTGCAAAGGAACGGTTGAACCTAGAAGAACGAAATTTGGTGAGCCAAGTGGGATTGGTGTACTGATCATTAACTGGAAGTATCATTTAGATTGGGTGAAAAAATATTTGCTGAGATTTCTGGAAACTCGTCGTTTTTTGGAAGTTGGCAACCCCTTTCAATGAAAGTGATTCTCATCAGTGTCTGCTTGGGGCTACTTCAATAGGACACAAACCATAGCGATAGAACGTGGAACTACATTATTGTGCCAAGTTTCAAAGAGCTAGCACAAACCGTGTTTGATTTAGAGTTCCAACTACATGTATCCATATAGGAGAAAACAGAGTGAAACCTAAACATGAAAACGGTGACTGCAAAGGAACGGTTTAACCTAGAAGAACGCAATTTAGTGAGCCACGTGGGATTGGTGTACTGATCATTACCGGCAAGTATCATCAAGATTGGGTGAAAAAAAAGTTTGCTGAGATTTCAGGAAACTCGTAGTTTTTTGGAAGCTTGGCAACCCAATTCAATGAAAGTGATTCCCGTCAGTCTCTGCTTGGGGCTACTTCAATAGGACACAAAACATAGTGATAGAACTTGGAACTACATTATTGTGCCAAGTTTCAAAGAGCTAGCACAAACCGTGTTTGATTTAGAGTTCCAACTACATGTATCCATATAGGAGAAAACAGAGTGAAACCTAAACATGAAAACGGTTACTGCAAAGGAACGGTTTAACCTAGAAGAACGCAATTTAGTGAGCCAAGTGGGATTGGTGTACTGATCATTTCCTGCAAGTATCATCAAGATTGGGTGAAAAAAAAGTTTGCTGAGATTTCTGGAAACTCGTAGTTTTTTGGAAGCTTGGCAACCCAATTCAATGAAAGTGATTCTCGTCAGTCTCTGCTTGGGGCTACTTCAATAGGACACAAACCATAGAGATAGAACTTGGAACTACATTATTGTGCCAAGTTTCAAAGAGCTAGCACAAACCGTGTTTGATTTAGAGTTCCAACTACAAGTATCCATATAGGAGAAAACAGAGTGAAACCTAAACATGAAAACGGTTACTGCAAAGGAACCGTTGAACCTAGAAGAACGAAATTTGGTGAGCCAAGTGGGATTGGTGTACTGATCATTAAATGGAAGTATCATCAAGATTGGTAGAAAAAATGGTTGCTGAGATCTCCGGAAACTCGTCGTTTTTTTGGAAGTTGGCAACCCCTTTCCATGAAAGTGATTCTCGTCAGTCTCTGCTTGGGGCTACTTCAATAGGACACAAACCATAGCGATAGAACTTGGAACTACATTATTGTGCCAAGTTTCAAAGAGATAGCACAAACCGTGTTTGATTTAGAGTTCCAACTACATGTATCCATATAGGAGAAAACAGAGTGAAACCTAAACATGAAAATGGTTACTGCAAAGGAACGGTTGAACCTAGAAGAAAGAAATTTAGTGAGCCAAGTGGGATTTGTGTACTGATCATTACCTGCAAGTATCAAAAGTTTGGGTGAAAAAATGTTTGCTGAGATTTCCGGAAACTCGTAATGAATTGGAAGCTTGGCAACCCCTTTCAATGAAAGTGATTCTCGTCAGTCTCTGCTTGGGGCTACTTCAATAGGACACAAACCATAGAGATAGAACTTGGAACTACATTATTGTGCCAAGTTTCAAAGTGCTAGCACAAACCGTGTTTGATTTAGAGTTCCAACTACAAGTATCCATATAGGAGAAAACAGAGTGAAACCTAAACATGAAAACGGTTACTGCAAAGGAACGGTTGAACCTAGAAGAACGAAATTTAGTGAGCCAAGTGGGATTTGTGTACTGATCATTACCTGCAAGTATCAAAAGTTTGGGTGAAAAAATGTTTGCTGAGATTTCCGGAAACTCGTAATGTATTGGAAGCTTGGCAACCCAGTTCAATGAAAGTGATTCTCGTCAGTCTCTGCTTGGGGCTACTTCAATAGGACACAAACCATAGAGATAGAACTTGGAACTACATTATTGTGCCAAGTTTCCAAGAGCTAGCACAAACCGTCTTTGATTTAGAGTTCCAACTCCATGTATCCATATAGGAAAAAACAGAGTGAAACCTAAACATGAAAACGGTTACTGCAAAGGAACGGTTTAACCTAGAAGAACGAAATTTGGTGAGCCAAGTGGGATTTGTGTTCTGATCATTACCTGCAAGTATCAAAAGTTTGGGTGATAAAATATTTGCTGAGATTTCCGGAAACTCGTCGTTTTTTGGAAGTTGGCAACCCAATTCAATGAAAGTGATTCTCGTCAGACTCTGCTTGGGGCTACTTCAATAGGACACAAACCATAGCGATAGAACTTGGAACTACATTATTGTGCCAAGTTTCAAAGAGCTAGCACAAACCGTGTTTGATTTAGAGTTCCAACTACATGTATCCATATAGGAGAAAACAGAGTGAAACCTAAACATGAAAACGGTTACTGCAAAGGAATGGTTTAACCTAGAAGAACGCAATTTAGTGAGCCAAGTGGGATTGGTGTAGTGATCATTACCGGCAAGTATCATCAAGATTGGGTGAAAAAAAAGTTTGCTGAGATTTCTGGAAACTCGTAGTTTTTTGGAAGCTTGGCAACCCAATTCAATGAAAGTGATTCTCGTCAGTCTCTGCTTGGGGCTACTTCAATAGGACACAAACCATAGCGATAGAACTTGGAACTACATTATTGTGCCAAGTTTCAAAGAGCTAGCACAAACCGTGTTTGATTTAGAGTTCCAACTACAAGTATCCATATAGGAGAAACCAGAGTGAAACCTAAACATGAAAACGGTTACTGCAAAGGAACGGTTGAACCTAGAAGAACGAAATTTGGTGAGCCAAGTGGGATTGGTGTACTGATCATTAAATGGAAGTATCATCAAGATTGGTTGAAAAAATGGTTGCTGAGATTTCCGGAAACTCGTCGTTTTTTTGGAAGTTGGCAACCCCTTTCCATGAAAGTGATTCTCGTCAGTCTCTGCTTGGGGCTACTTCAATAGGACACAAACCATAGCGATAGAACTTGGAACTACATTATTGTGCCAAGTTTCAAAGAGCTAGCACAAACCGTGTTTGATTTAGAGTTCCAACTACATGTATCCATATAGGAGAAAACAGAGTGAAACCTAAACATGAAAACGGTTACTGCAAAGGAACGGTTTAACCTAGAAGAACGCAATTTAGTGAGCCAAGTGGGATTGGTGTACTGATCATTTCCTGCAAGTATCATCAAGATTGGGTGAAATAATGTTTTTGAGATTTCAGGAAACTCGTAGTTTTTTGGAAGCTTGGCAACCCAGTTCAATGAAAGTGATTCTCGTCAGTCTCTGCTTGGGGCTACTTCAATAGGACACAAACCATAGAGATAGAACTTGGAACTACATTATTGTGCCAAGTTTCCAAGAGCTAGCACAAACCGTCTTTGATTTAGAGTTCCAACTCCATATATCCATATAGGAAAAAACAGAGTGAAACCTAAACATGAAAACGGTTACTGCAATGGAACGGTTTAACCTAGAAGAACGAAATTTGGTGAGCCAAGTGGGATTTGTGTTCTGATCATTACCTGCAAGTATCAAAAGTTTGGGTGATAAAATATTTGCTGAGATTTCCGGAAACTCGTCGTTTTTTGGAAGTTGGCAACCCAATTCAATGAAAGTGATTCTCGTCAGACTCTGCTTGGGGCTACTTCAATAGGACACAAACCATAGCGATAGAACTTGGAACTACATTATTGTGCCAAGTTTCAAAGAGCTAGCACAAACCGTGTTTGATTTAGAGTTCCAACTACATGTATCCATATAGGAGAAAACAGAGTGAAACCTAAACATGAAAACGGTTACTGCAAAGGAATGGTTTAACCTAGAAGAACGCAATTTAGTGAGCCAAGTGGGATTGGTGTAGTGATCATTACCGGCAAGTATCATCAAGATTGGGTGAAAAAAAAGTTTGCTGAGATTTCTGGAAACTCGTAGTTTTTTGGAAGCTTGGCAACCCAATTCAATGAAAGTGATTCTCCTCAGTCTCTGCTTGGGGCTACTTCAATAGGACACAAACCATAGCGATAGAACTTGGAACTACATTATTGTGCCAAGTTTCAAAGAGCTAGCACAAACCGTGTTTGATTTAGAGTTCCAACTACAAGTATCCATATAGGAGAAACCAGAGTGAAAACTAAACATGAAAACGGTTACTGCAAAGGAACGGTTGAACCTAGAAGAACGAAATTTGGTGAGCCAAGTGGGATTGGTGTACTGATCATTAAATGGAAGTATCATCAAGATTGGTTGAAAAAATGGTTGCTGAGATTTCCGGAAACTCGTCGTTTTTTTGGAAGTTGGCAACCCCTTTCCATGAAAGTGATTCTCGTCAGTCTCTGCTTGGGGCTACTTCAATAGGACACAAACCATAGCGATAGAACTTGGAACTACATTATTGTGCCAAGTTTCAAAGAGCTAGCACAAACCGTGTTTGATTTAGAGTTCCAACTACATGTATCCATATAGGAGAAAACAGAGTGAAACCTAAACATGAAAACGGTTACTGCAAAGGAACGGTTTAACCTAGAAGAACGCAATTTAGTGAGCCAAGTGGGATTGGTGTACTGATCATTTCCTGCAAGTATCATCAAGATTGGGTGAAATAATGTTTTTGAGATTTCAGGAAACTCGTAGTTTTTTGGAAGCTTGGCAACCCAGTTCAATGAAAGTGATTCTCGTCAGTCTCTGCTTGGGGCTACTTCAATAGGACACAAACCATAGAGAGAGAACTTGGAACTACATTATTGTGCCAAGTTTCCAAGAGCTAGCACAAACCGTCTTTGATTTAGAGTTCCAAATCCATGTATCCATATAGGAAAAAACAGAGTGAAACCTAAACATGAAAACGGTTACTGCAAAGGAACGGTTGAACCTAGAAGAACGAAATTTGGTGAGCCAAGTGGGATTGGTGTACTGATCATTAAATGGAAGTATCATCAAGATTGGTTGAAAAAATGGTTGCTGAGATTTCCGGAAACTCGTCGTTTTTTTGGAAGTTGGCAACCCCTTTCCATGAAAGTGATTCTCGTCAGGCTCTGCTTGGGGCTACTTCAATAGGTCACAAACCATAGCGATAGAACTTGGAACTACATTATTGTGCCAAGTTTCAAAGAGCTAGCACAAACCGTGTTTGATTTAGAGTTCCAAATACATGTATCCATATAGGAGAAAACAGAGTGAAACCTAAACATGAAAACGGTTACTGCAAAGGAACGGTTTAACCTAGAAGAACGCAATTTAGTGAGCCAAGTGGGATTGGTGTACTGATCATTTCCTGCAAGTATCATCAAGATTGGGTGAAATAATGTTTTTGAGATTTCAGGAAACTCGTAGTTTTTTGGAAGCTTGGCAACCCAGTTCAATGAAAGTGATTCTCGTCAGTCTCTGCTTGGGGCTACTTCAATAGGACACAAACCATAGAGATAGAACTTGGAACTACATTATTGTGCCAAGTTTCCAAGAGCTAGCACAAACCGTCTTTGATTTAGAGTTCCAACTCCATGTATCCATATAGCAAAAAACAGAGTGAAACCTAAACATGAAACGGTTCCTGCAAAGGAACGGTTGAACCTAGAAGAACGAAATTTGGTGAGCCAAGTGGGATTTGTGTTCTGATCATTACCTGCAAGTATCAAAAAGTTTGGGTGATAAAATATTTGCTGAGATTTCCGGAAACTCGTCGTTTTCTGGAAGTTGGCAACCCAATTCAATGAAAGTGATTCTCGTCTGTCTCTGCTTGGGGCTACTTCAATAGGACACAAACCATAGCGATAGAACTTGGAACTACATTATTGTGCCAAGTTTCAAAGAGCTAGCACAAACCGTGTTTGATTTAGAGTTCCAACTACATGTATCCATATAGGAGAAACCAGAGTGAAACCTAAACATGAAAACGGTTACTGCAAAGGAACGGTTTAACCCTAGAAGAACGAAATTTGGTGAGCCAAGTGGGATTGGTGTACTGATCATTAAATGGAAGTATCATCAAGATTGGTTGAAAAAATGGTTGCTGAGATTTCCGGAAACTCGTCGTTTTTTTGGAAGTTGGCAACCCCTTTCCATGAAAGTGATTCTCGTCAGTCTCTGCTTGGGGCTACTTCAATAGGACACAAACCATAGCGATAGAACTTGGAACTACATTATTGTGCCAAGTTTCAAAGAGCTAGCACAAACCGTGTTTGATTTAGAGTTCCAACTACATGTATCCATATAGGAGAAAACAGAGTGAAACCTAAACATGAAAACGGTTACTGCAAAGGAACGGTTTAACCTAGAAGAACGCAATTTAGTGAGCCAAGTGGGATTGGTATACTGATCATTTCCTGCCAAGTATCATCAAGATTGGGTGAAATAATGTTTTTGAGATTTCAGGAAACTCGTAGTTTTTTGGAAGCTTGGCAACACAGTTCAATGAAAGTGATTCTCGTCAGTCTCTGCTTGGGGCTACTTCAATAGGACACAAACCATAGAGATAGAACTTGGAACTACATTATTGTGCCAAGTTTCCAAGAGCTAGCAAAAACCGTCTTTGATTTAGAGTTCCAACTCCATGTATCCATATAGCAAAAAACAGAGTGAAACCTAAACATGAAAACGGGTTCCTGCAAAGGAACGGTTTAACCAGAAGAACGAAATTTGGTGAGCCAAGTGGGATTTGTGTACTGATTATTACCTGCAAGTATCAAAGTTTGGGTGAATAAGTATTTGCTGAGATTTCCGGATACTCGTAGTTTTTTGGATGCTTGGCACCCCCTTTCAATGAAAGTGATTCTCGTCAGTCTCTGCTTGGGGCTACTTCAATAGGACACAAAGGATAGCGATAGAACTTGGAACTACATTATTGTGCCAAGTTTCAAAGAGCTAGCACAAACCGTGTTTGATTTAGAGTTCCAACTACATGTATCCATATAGGAGAAAACAGAGTGAAACCTAAACATGAAAACCGTTACTGCAAAGGAACGGTTGAACCTAGAAGAACGAAATTTAGTGAGCCAAGTGGGATTGGTGTACTGATCATTTCCTGCAAGTATCATCAAGATTGGGTGAAAAAATGTTTTTGAGTTTTCAGGAAACTCGTAGTTTTTTGGAAGCTTGGCAACCCAGTTCAATGAAAGTGATTCTCGTCAGTCTCTGCTTGGGGCTACTTCAATAGGACACAAACCATAGCGATAGAACTTGGAACTACATTATTGTGCCAAGTTTCAAAGTGCTAGCACAAACCGTGTTTGATTTAGAGTTCCAAATACAAGTATCCATATAGGAGAAACCAGAGTGAAACCTAAACATGAAAACGGTTACTGCAAAGGAACGGTTGAAACTAGAAGAACGAAATTTGGTGAGCCAAGTGGGATTGGTGTACTGATCATTAAATGGAAGTATCATCAAGATTGGGTGAAAAAATGTTTGCTGAGATTTCAGGAAACTCGTAGATTTTGGAAGCTTGGCAACCCCTTTCAATGAAAGTGATTCTCGTCAGTCTCTGCTTGGGGCTACTTCAATAGGACACAAAGGATAGCGATAGAACTTGGAACTACATTATTGTGCCAAGTTTCAAAGAGCTAGCACATACCGTGTTATTTTAGAGTTCCAACTACATGTATCCATATAGGAGAAAACAGAGTGAAACCTAAACATGAAAAACGGTGACTGCAAAGGAACGGTTTAACCTAGAAGAACGAAATTTAGTGAGCCAAGTGGGATTTGTGTACTGATCATTACCAGCAAGTATCATCAAGATTGGGTGAAAAAAATGTTTGCTGAGATTTCAGGAAACTCGTAGTTTTTTGGAAGCTTGGCAACCTAATTCAATGAAAGTGATTCTCGTCAGTCTCTGCTTGGGCCTACTTCAATAGGACACAAACCATAGAGATAGAACTTGGAACTACATTATTGTGCCAAGTTTTCAAAGAGCTAGCACAAACCGTCTTTGATTTAGAGTTCCAACTACAAGTATCCATATAGGAGAAAACAGAGTGAAACCTAAACATGAAAACGGTTTCTGCAAAGGAACCATTGAACCTAGAAGAACGAAATTTGGTGATCCAAGTGGGATTGGTGTACTGATCATTAAATGGAAGTATCATCAAATTGGTAGAAAAAATGGTTGCTGAGATTTCCGGAAACTCGTCTTTTTTTGGAAGTTGGCAACCCCTTTCCATGAAAGTGATTCTCGTCAGTCTCTGCTTGGGGCTACTTCAATAGGACACAAACCATAGCGATAGACTTGGAACTACATTATTGTGCCAAGTTTCAAGAGCTAGCACAAACCGTGTTTGATTTAGAGTTCCAACTACATGTATCCATATAGGAGAAAACAGAGTGAAACCTAAACATGAAAACGGTTACTGCAAAGGAACGGTTTAACCTAGAAGAACGCAATTTAGTGAGCCAAGTGGGATTGGTGTACTGATCATTTCCTGCAAGTATCATCAAGATTGGGTGAAATAATGTTTTTGAGATTTCAGGAAACTCGTAGTTTTTTGGAAGCTTGGCAACCCAGTTCAATGAAAGTGATTCTCGTCAGTCTCTGCTTGGGGCTACTTCAATAGGACACAAACCATAGTGATAGAACTTGGAACTACATTATTGTGCCAAGTTTCCAAGAGCTAGCACAAACCGTCTTTGATTTAGAGTTCCAACTCCATGTATCCATATAGGAAAAAACAGAGTGAAACCTAAACATGAAAACGGTTACTGCAAAGGAACGGTTTAACCTAGAAGAACGCAATTTAGTGAGCCAAGTGGGATTGGTGTACTGATCATTACCGGCAAGTATCATCAAGATTGGGTGAAAAAAAAGTTTGCTGAGATTTCTGGAAACTCGTAGTTTTTTGGAAGCTTGGCAACCCAATTCAATGAAAGTGATTCCGTCAGTCTCTGCTTGGGGCTACTTCAATAGGACACAAACCATAGCGATAGAACTTGGAACTACATTATTGTGCCAAGTTTCAAAGAGCTAGCACAAACCGTGTTTGATTTAGAGTTCCAACTACAAGTATCCATATAGGAGAAACCAGAGTGAAACCTAAACATGAAAACGGTTACTGCAAAGGAACGGTTGAACCTAGAAGAACGAAATTTGGTGAGCCAAGTGGGATTGGTGTACTGATCATTAAATGGAAGTATCATCAAGATTGGTTAGAAAAAATGGTTGCTGAGATTTCCGGAAACTCGTCGTTTTTTTGGAAGTTGGCAACCCCTTTCCATGAAAGTGATTCTCGTCAGTCTCTGCTTGGGGCTACTTCAATAGGACACAAACCATAGCGATAGAACTTGGAACTACATTATTGTGCCAAGTTTCAAAGAGCTAGCACAAACCGTGTTTGATTTAGAGTTCCAACTACATGTATCCATATAGGAGAAAACAGAGTGAAACCAAAACATGAAAACGGTTACTGCAAAGGAACGGTTTAACCTAGAAGAACGCAATTTAGTGAGCCAAGTGGGATTGGTGTACTGATCATTTCCTGCAAGTATCATCAAGATTGGGTGAAATAATGTTTTTGAGATTTCAGGAAACTCGTAGTTTTTTGGAAGCTTGGCAACCCAGTTCAATGAAAGTGATTCTCGTCAGTCTCTGCTTGGGGCTACTTCAATAGGACACAAACCATAGAGATAGAACTTGGAACTACATTATTGTGCCAAGTTTCCAAGAGCTAGCACAAACCGTCTTTGATTTAGAGTTCCAACTCCATGTATCCATATAGCAAAAAACAGAGTGAAACCTAAACATGAAAACGGTTACTGCAAAGGAACGGTTGAACCTAGAAGAACGAAATTTGGTGAGCCAAGTGGGATTCGTGTACTGATCATTACCTGCAAGTATCAAAAGTTTGGGTGAAACAATGTTTGCTGAGATTTCCGGAAACTCCGTAGTTTTTTGGAAGCTTGGCAACCCAATTCAATTAAAGTCATTCTCGTCAGTCTCTGCTTGGGGCTACTTCAATAGGACACAAACCATAGCGATAGAACTTGGAACTACATTATTGTGCCAAGTTTCAAAGAGCTAGCACAAACCATGTTTGATTTAGAGTTCCAACTACATGTATCCATATAGGAGAAAACAGAGTGAAACCTAAACATGAAAACGGTTACTGCAAAGGAACGGTTTAACCTAGAAGAACGAAATTTGGTGAGCCAAGTGGGATTGGTGTACTGATCATTAAATGGAAGTATCATCAAGATTGGTTGAGAAAATGGTTGCTGAGATTTCCGGAAACTCGTCGTTTTTTTGGAAGTTGGCAACCCCTTTCCATGAAAGTGATTCTCGTCAGTCTCTGCTTGGGGCTACTTCAATAGGACACAAACCATAGCGATAGAACTTGGAACTACATTATTGTGCCAAGTTTCAAAGAGCTAGCACAAACCGTGTTTGATTTAGAGTTCCAACTACATGTATCCATATAGGAGAAAACAGAGTGAAACCTAAACATGAAAACGGTTACTGCAAAGGAACGTTTTAACCTAGAAGAACGCAATTTAGTGAGCCAAGTGGGATTGGTGTACTGATCATTTCCTGCAAGTATCATCAAGATTGGGTGAAATAATGTTTTTGAGATTTCAGGAAACTCGTAGTTTTTTGGAAGCTTGGCAACCCAGTTCAATGAAAGTGATTCTCGTCAGTCTCTGCTTGGGGCTACTTCAATAGGACACAAACCATAGAGATAGAACTTGGAACTACATTATTGTGCCAAGTTTCCAAGAGCTAGCACAAACCGTCTTTGATTTAGAGTTCCAACTCCATGTATCCATATAGCAAAAAACAGAGTGAAACCTAAACATGAAAACGGTTCCTGCAAAGGAACGGTTTAACCTAGAAGAATGAAATTTGGTGAGCCAAGTGGGATTTGTGTACTGATTATTACCTGCAAGTATCAAAAGTTTGGGTGAATAAATGTTTGCTGAGATTTCCGGAAACTAGTAGTTTTTGGATGCTTGGCACCCCCTTTCAATGAAAGTGATTCTCGTCAGTCTCTGCTTGGGGCTACTTCAATAGGACACAAACCATAGCGATAGAACTTGGAACTACATTATTGTGCCAAGTTTCAAAGAGCTAGCACAAACCGTGTTTGATTTAGAGTTCCAACTACATGTATCCATATAGGAGAAAACAGAGTGAAACCTAAACATGAAAACGGTGACTGCAAAGGAACGGTTTAACCTAGAAGAACGAAATTTAGTGAGCCAAGTGGGATTTGTGTACTGATCATTACCGGCAAGTATCATCAAGATTGGGTGAAAAAAATGTTTGCTGAGATTTCAGGAAACTCGTAGTTTTTTGGAAGCTTGGCAACCTAATTCAATGAAAGTGATTCTCGTCAGTCTCTGCTTGGGGCTACTTCAATAGGACACAAACCATAGCGATAGAACTTGGAACTACATTATTGTGCCAAGTTTCAAAGAGCTGGCACAAACCGTCTTTGATTTAGAGTTCCAACTACAAGTATCCATATAGGAGAAAACAGTTGAAACCTAAACATGAAAACGGTTTCTGCAAAGGAACCATTGAACCTAGAAGAACGAAATTTGGTGAGCCAAGTGGGATTGGTGTACTGATCATTAAATGGAAGTATCATCAAATTGGTAGAAAAAATGGTTGCTGAGATTTCCGGAAACTCGTCGTTTTTTTTGGAAGTTGGCAACCCCTTTCCATGAAAGTGATTCTCGTCAGTCTCTGCTTGGCTCTACTTCAATAGGACACAAAGGATAGCGATAGAACTTGGAACTACATTATTGTGCCAAGTTTCAAAGAGCTAGCACAAACCGTGTTTGATTTAGAGTTCCAACTACATGTATCCATATAGGAGAAAACAGAGTGAAACCAAAACATGAAAACGGTTACTGCAAAGGAATGGTTTAACCTAGAAGAACGCAATTTAGTGAGCCAAGTGGGATTGGTGTACTGATCATTTCCTGCAAGTATCATCAAGATTGGGTGAAAAAATGTTTTTGAGATTTCAGGAAACTCGTAGTTTTTTGGAAGCTTGGCAACCCAATTCAATGAAAGTGATTCTCGTCAGTCTCTGCTTGGGGCTACTTCAATAGGACACAAACCATAGCGATAGAACTTGGAACTACATTATTGTGCCAAGTTTCAAAGTGCTAGCACAAACCGTGTTTGATTTAGAGTTCCAACTACAAGTATCCATATAGGAGAAAACAGAGTGAAACCTAAACATGAAAACGGTTACTGCAAAGGAACGGTTGAACCTAGAAGAACGAAATTTGGTGAGCCAAGTGGGATTGGTGTACTGATCATTAAATGGAAGTATCATCAAGATTGGGTGAAAAATGTTTGCTGAGATTTCCGGAAACTCGTAGATTTTGGAAGCTTGGCAACCCCTTTCAATGAAAGTAATGCTCGTCAGTCTCTGCTTGGGGCTACTTCAATAGGACACAAACCATAGCGATAAAACTTGGAACTACATTATTGTGCCAAGTTTCAAAGAGCTAGCACAAACCGTGTTTGATTTAGAGTTCCAACTACATGTATCCATATAGGAGAAAACAGAGTGAAACCTAAACATGAAAACGGTTACTGCAAAGGAACGGTTGAACCTAGAAGAACGAAATTTAGTGAGCCAAGTGGGATTGGTGTACTGATCATTTCCTGCAAGTATCATCAAGATTGGGTGAAAAAATGTTTTTGAGTTTTCAGGAAACTCGTAGTTTTTTGGAAGCTTGGCAACCCAGTTCAATGAAAGTGATTCTCGTCAGTCTCTGCTTGGGGCTACTTCAATAGGACACAAACCATAGCGATAGAACTTGGAACTACATTATTGTGCCAAGTTTCAAAGTGCTAGCACAAACCGTGTTTGATTTAGAGTTCCAACTACAAGTATCCATATAGGAGAAAACAGAGTGAAACCTAAACATGAAAACGGTTACTGCAAAGGAACGGTTGAAACTAGAAGAACGAAATTTGGTGAGCCAAGTGGGATTGGTGTACTGATCATTAAATGGAAGTATCATCAAGATTGGGTGAAAAAATGTTTGCTGAGATTTCAGGAAACTCGTAGATTTTGGAAGCTTGGCAACCCTTTCAATGAAAGTGATTCTCGTCAGTCTCTGCTTGGGGCTACTTCAATAGGACACAAAGGATAGCGATAGAACTTGGAACTACATTATTGTGCCAAGTTTCAAAGAGCTAGCACAAACCGTGTTATTTTAGAGTTCCAACTACATGTATCCATATAGGAGAAAACAGA
This sequence comes from Urocitellus parryii, assembly GCF_045843805.1. NCBI lineage: Eukaryota > Metazoa > Chordata > Mammalia > Rodentia > Sciuridae > Urocitellus > Urocitellus parryii. The sequence continues at coordinate 5,079 of NW_027552521.1, read as the reverse complement.
GTGAAACCTAAACATGAAAACGGTGACTGCAAAGGAACGGTTTAACCTAGAAGAACGAAAATTTAGTGAGCCAAGTGGGATTTGTGTACTGATCATTACCGGCAAGTATCATCAAGATTGGGTGAAAAAAATGTTTGCTGAGATTTCAGGAAACTCGTAGTTTTTTGGAAGCTTGGCAACCTAATTCAATGAAAGTGATTCTCGTCAGTCTCTGCTTGGGGCTACTTCAATAGGACACAAACCATAGCGATAGAACTTGGAACTACATTATTGTGCCAAGTTTCAAAGAGCTAGCACAAACCGTCTTTGATTTAGAGTTCCAACTACAAGTATCCATATAGGAGATAACAGAGTGAAACCTAAACATGAAAACGGTTTCTGCAAAGGAACCATTGAACCTAGAAGAACGAAATTTGGTGAGCCAAGTGGGATTGGTGTACTGATCATTAAATGGAAGTATCATCAAGATTGGTAGAAAAAATGGTTGCTGAGATTTCCGGAAACTCGTCGTTTTTTTGGAAGTTGGCAACCCCTTTCCACGAAAGTGATTCTCGTCAGTCTCTGCTTGGGGCTACTTCAATAGGACACAAACCATAGCGATAGAACTTGGAACTACATTATTGTGCCAAGTTTCAAAGAGCTAGCACAAACCGTGTTTGATTTAGAGTTCCAACTATATGTATCCATATAGGAGAAAACAGAGTGAAACCTAAACATGAAAACGGTTACTGCAAAGGAACGGTTTAACCTAGAAGAACGCAATTTAGTGAGCCAAGTGGGATTGGTGTACTGATCATTTCCTGCAAGTATCATCAAGATTGGGTGAAAAAATGTTTTTGAGATTTCAGGAAACTCGTAGTTTTTTGGAAGCTTGGCAACCCAATTCAATGAAAGTGATTCTCGTCAGTCTCTGCTTGGGGCTACTTCAATAGGACACAAACCATAGCGATAGAACTTGGAACTACATTATTGTGCCAAGTTTCAAAGAGCTAGCACAAACCGTGTTTGATTTAGAGTTCCAAATACATGTATCCATATAGGAGAAAACACAGTGAAACCTAAACATGAAAACGGTTACTGCAAAGGAACGGTTTAACCTAGAAGAACGAAATTTGGTGAGCCAAGTGGGATTTGTGTACTGATCATTACCTGCAAGTATCAAAAGTTTGGGTGATAAAATATTTGCTGAGATTTCCGGAAACTCGTCGTTTTTTGGAAGTTGGCAACCCAATTCAATGAAAGTGATTCTCGTCAGTCTCTGCTTGGGGCTACTTCAATAGGACACAAACCATAGAGATAGAACTTGGAACTACATTATTGTGCCAAGTTTCCAAGAGCTAGCACAAACCGTCTTTGATTTAGAGTTCCAACTCCATGTATCCATACAGGAAAAAACAGAGTGAAACCTAAACATGAAAACGGTTACTGCAAAGGAACGGTTGAACCTAGAAGAACGAAATTTGGTGAGCCAAGTGGGATTGGTGTACTGATCATTAAATGGAAGTATCATCAAGATTGGTTGAAAAAATGGTTGCTGAGATTTCCGGAAACTCGTTGTTTTTTTGGAAGTTGGCAACCCCTTTCCATGAAAGTGATTCTTGTCAGTCTCTGCTTGGGGCTACTTCAATAGGACACAAACCATAGCGATAGAACTTGGAACTACATTATTGTGCCAAGTTTCAAAGAGCTAGCACAAACCGTGTTTGATTTAGAGTTCCAACTACATGTATCCATATAGGAGAAAACAGAGTGAAACCTAAACATGAAAACGGTTACTGCAAAGGAACGGTTTAACCTAGAAGAACGCAATTTAGTGAGCCAAGTGGGATTGGTGTACTGATCATTTCCTGCAAGTATCATCAAGATTGGATGAAATAATGTTTTTGAGATTTCAGGAAACTCGTAGTTTTTTGGAAGCTTGGCAACCCAGTTCAATGAAAGTGATTCTCGTCAGTCTCTGCTTGGGGCTACTTCAATTGGACACAAACCATAGAGATTGAACTTGGAACTACATTATTGTGCCAAGTTTCCAAGAGCTAGCACAAACCATTTTGATTTAGAGTTCCAACTCCATGTATCCATATAGGAAAAAACAGAGTGAAACCTAAACATGAAAACGGTTACTGCAAAGGAACGGTTGAACCTAGAAGAACGAAATTTGGTGAGCCAAGTGGGATTGGTGTACTGATCATTAAATGGAAGTATCATCAAGATTGGTTGAAAAAATGGTTGCTGAGATTTCCGGAAACTCGTTGTTTTTTTAGAAGTTGGCAACCCCTTTCCATGAAAGTGATTCTCGTCAGTCTCTGCTTGGGGCTACTTCAATAGGACACAAACCATAGCGATAGAACTTGGAACTACATTATTGTGCCAAGTTTCAAAGAGCTAGCACAAACCGTGTTTGATTTAGAGTTCCAAATACATGTATCCATATAGGAGAAAACAGAGTGAAACCTAAACATGAAAACGGTTACTGCAAAGGAACGGTTTAACCTAGAAGAACGCAATTTAGTGAGCCAAGTGGGATTGGTGTACTGATCATTTCCTGCAAGTATCATCAAGATTGGGTGAAATAATGTTTTTGAGATTTCAGGAAACTCGTAGTTTTTTGGAAGCTTGGCAACCCAGTTCAATGAAAGTGATTCTCGTCAGTCTCTGCTTGGGGCTACTTCAATAGGACACAAACCATAGAGATAGAACTTGGAACTACATTATTGTGCCAAGTTTCCAAGAGCTAGCACAAACCGTCTTTGATTTAGAGTTCCAACTCCATGTATCCATATAGCAAAAAACAGAGTGAAACCTAAACATGAAAACGGTTCCTGCAAAGGAACGGTTTAACCTAGAAGAACGAAATTTGGTGAGCCAAGTGGGATTTGTGTTCTGATCATTACCTGCAAGTATCAAAAGTTTGGGTGATAAAATATTTGCTGAGATTTCCGGAAACTCGTAGTTTTTTGGAAGTTGGCAACCCAATTCAATGAAAGTGATTCTCGTCAGTCTCTGCTTGGGGCTACTTCAATAGGACACAAACCATAGCGATAGAACTTGGAACTACATTATTGTGCCAAGTTTCAAAGAGCTAGCACAAACCGTGTTTGATTTAGAGTTCCAACTACATGTATCCATATAGGAGAAAACAGAGTGAAACCTAAACATGAAAACGGTGACTGCAAAGGAACGGTTTAACCTAGAAGAACGCAATTTAGTGAGCCAAGTGGGATTGGTGTACTGATCATTTCCTGCAAGTATCATCAAGATTGGGTGAAAAAATGTTTTTGAGATTTCAGGAAACTCGTAGTTTTTTGGAAGCTTGGCAACCCAATTCAATGAAAGTGATTCTCGTCAGTCTCTGCTTTGGGCTACTTCAATAGTACACAAACCATAGCGATAGAACTTGGAACTACATTATTGTGCCAAGTTTCAAAGTGCTAGCACAAACCGTGTTTGATTTAGAGTTCCAACTACAAGTATCCATATAGGAGAAAACAGAGTAAAACCTAAACATGAAAACGGTTACTGCAAAGGAACGGTTGAACCTAGAAGAACGAAATTTGGTGAGCCAAGTGGGATTGGTGTACTGATCATTAAATGGAAGTATCATCAAGATTGGGTGAAAAAATGTTTGCTGAGATTTCCGGAAACTCGTAGATTTTGGAAGCTTGGCAACCCCTTTCAATGAAAGTATTGCTCGTCAGTCTCTGCTTGGGGCTACTTCAATAGGACACAAACCATAGCGATAGAACTTGGAACTACATTATTGTGCCAAGTTTCAAAGAGCTAGCACAAACCGTGTTTGATTTAGAGTTCCAACTACATGTATCCATATAGGAGAAAACAGAGTGAAACCTAAACATGAAAACGGTTACTGCAAAGGAACGGTTTAACCTAGAAGAACGAAATTTAGTGAGCCAAGTGGGATTGGTGTACTGATCATTCCCGGCAAGTATCATCAAGATTGGGTGAAAAAAAAGTTTGCTGAGATTTCTGGAAACTCGTAGATTTTGGAAGCTTGGCAACCCAATTCAATGAAAGTGATTCTCCTCAGTCTCTGCTTGGGGCTACTTCAATAGGACACAAACCATAGCGATAGAACTTGGAACTACATTATTGTGCCAAGTTTCAAAGAGCTAGCACAAACCGTGTTTGATTTAGAGTTCCAACTACAAGTATCCATATAGGAGAAACCAGAGTGAAACCTAAACATGAAAACGGTTACTGCAAAGGAACGGTTGAACCTAGAAGAACGAAATTTGGTGAGCCAAGTGGGATTGGTGTACTGATCATTAAATGGAAGTATCATCAAGATTGGTTGAAAAAATGGTTGCTGAGATTTCCGGAAACTCGTCGTTTTTTTGGAAGTTGGCAACCCCTTTCCATGAAAGTGATTCTCGTCAGTCTCTGCTTGGGGCTACTTCAATAGGACACAAACCATAGCGATAGAACTTGGAACTACATTATTGTGCCAAGTTTCAAAGAGCTAGCACAAACCGTGTTTGATTTAGAGTTCCAACTACATGTATCCATATAGGAGAAAACAGAGTGAAACCTAAACATGAAAACGGTTACTGCAAAGGAACGGTTTAACCTAGAAGAACGCAATTTAGTGAGCCAAGTGGGATTGGTGTACTGATCATTTCCTGCAAGTATCATCAAGATTGGATGAAATAATGTTTTTGAGATTTCAGGAAACTCGTAGTTTTTTAGAAGCTTGGCAACCCAGTTCAATGAAAGTGATTCTCGTCAGTCTCTGCTTGGGGCTACTTCAATTGGACACAAACCATAGAGATTGAACTTGGAACTACATTATTGTGCCAAGTTTCCAAGAGCTAGCAGAAACCGTCTTTGATTTAGAGTTCCAACTCCATGTATCCATATAGGAAAAAACAGAGTGAAACCTAAACATGAAAACGGTTACTGCAAAGGAACGGTTGAACCTAGAAGAACGAAATTTGGTGAGCCAAGTGGGATTGGTGTACTGATCATTAAATGGAAGTATCATCAAGATTGGTTGAAAAAATGGTTGCTGAGATTTCCGGAAACTCTTTGTTTTTTTGGAAGTTGGCAACCCCTTTCCAT
>NW_027552520.1:0-78164 GCF_045843805.1 Urocitellus parryii | reverse complement strand
CAATAGTGATGAACTTTCAGGTAATGATCAGTACACCATTCCCACTTGGCTCACGAAATTTCGTTCTTCTAGTTTAAACCGTTCGTTTGCAGTGACCGTTTTCATTTTAGGTTTACACACTGTTTTCTCCTATATGGATACAAGCAGTTGGAACTCTAAATCAAACACGGTTTGTGCTAGCTCTTTGAATCTATGCACAATATAGTAGTTCCAAGTTCTATATCAATGGTTTGTTTCCTATTGATATAGCCCCAAGCAGAGACTTAGGAAATCACTTTCATTGAAAGGGGTTGCGAAGCTTCCCCAAAACGACCAGTTTCATGATATCTCAGCAAACATTTTATCACCCAATCTTGATGATACGTTCAGGAAACGATCAGTACACCAATTCCACTTGGCTCACTAAATTTCATTCTTCTAGGTTAAACCGTTCATTTGCTGTGACCATTTTCATTTTTAGGTTTCACACTGTTTTCTCCTATATGGATACATGCAGTTGGAACTCTAAATCAAACACGGTTTGAGCTAGCTCTTTGAATCTATGCACAATAAATTTGTTCCAAGTTCTATATCTATGGTTTGTTTCCTATTGATATAGCACCAAGCAGAGACTGAGGAAAATCACTTTCATTGAAACGGGTTGCCAAGCTTCCCCAAAACTACTAGTTTCCTGAAATCTCAGCAAACATTTTTTCACCCAATCTTGATTATACGTTCAGGAAATGATCAGTACACCAATCCCACTTGGCTCACCAAATTTCGTTCTTCTAGGTTAAACCGTTCGTTTGCTGTGACCGTTTTCATTTTAGGTTTCAATGTGTTTTCTCCTATACGGATACATGCATTTGGAACTCTAAATCAAACACGGTTTGTGCTAGCTCTTTGAAACTTGACACAATACAGTAGTTCCAAGTTCTATCTCTATGGTTTGTTTCCTATTGATGTAGCCCTATGCAGAGACTGGCGAAAACACTTTCATTGAAAGGAGTTGCCAACTTCCCCAAAACTATGAGTTTCCTGAAATCTCAGAAAACATTTTTTCACCCAATCGTAATGATACGTTCAGGAAATGATCAGAACACCATTCCCACTTGGCTCAGCAAATTTCGTTCTTCTAGTTTAAACCGTTCGTTTGCAGTGACCGTTTTCATTTTTAGGTTTCACTGTGTTTTCTCCTATATGGATACATGTAGTTGGAACTCTAAATCAAACACGGTTGGGCTAGCTCTTCGAAACTAAGCACAATAAAGTAGTTCCAAGTTCTATCTCTACGGTTTGTTTCCTATTGATGTAGTCCTATGCAGAGCCTGGTGAAAATCACTTTCATTGAAAGGGTTGCCAAGCTTCCCCAAAACTATGAGTTTCCTGAAATCTCAACAAACATTTTTTCACCCAATCTTGATGATACTTTCAGGTAACTATCAGTACACCATTCCCACTTGGCTTACCAAATTTCATTCTTCTAGGTTAAATCGTTCGTTTGCAGTGACCATTTTCATTTTTAGGTTTCACTGTGTTTTCTCCTATATGGATACAAGCAGTTGGAACTCTAAATCAAACACGGTTTGTGCCAGCTCTTTGACACTATGCACAATAAAGTAGTTACAAGTTCTATATCTATGGTTTGTTTCCTTTTGATATGTCCCCAAGCAGAGACTGAGGAAAATCACTTTCATTGAAAGGGGTTGCCAAGCTTAGGCAAAACTACGAGTTTCCTGAAATCTCAGCAAACGTTTTTTCACCCAATCTTGATGATACTTTCAGGTAATGATCAGTACACCATTCCCACTTGGCTCACCAAATTTCGTTTTCTAGGTTAAACAGTTCGTATGCAGTGACCGTTTTCATTTTTAGGTTTCACACTGTTTTCTCCTATATGGATACATGTAGTGGGAACTCTAAATCAAACACGGTTTGTGCTAGCTCTTTGAAACTTGACACAATAAAGTAGTTCCAAGTTGTATATCTATGCTTTGTTTCCTATTGATGTAGCCCTATGCATAGACTAGCGGAAATCACTTTCATTTAAAGTGGTTGCCTACTTTTCCAAAACTATGAGTTTCCTGAAATCTAAGCAAACCTATTTTCACCCAATCGTGATGACACTTTAAGGTAATGATCAGTACACCATTCACACTTGGCTCACCAAATTTCGTTCTTCTAGGTTAAACGGTTTGTTTGCAGTGACCATTTTCATTTTAGGTTTCACTATGTTTTCTACTATATGGATAGATGTAGTGTGAACTCTAAATCAAACACGATTTATGCTAGCTCTTTGAAACTTGACACAATAAAGGAGTTCCAAGTTCTATCTCTACAGTTTTTTCCTATTTATGTAGCCTTTGCAGAGACTGGCGAAAATCACTTTCCTTGAAAGGGGTTGCGAAGCTTTCCCAAAACTCTGTGTTTCCTGAAATCTCAGCAAACATTTTTTCACCCAATCGTGATGATACTTTCAGGTAATGATCAGTACACCATTCCCAATTGGCTCACCAAATTTCCTTCTTCGAGGTTAAACCGTTCGTTTGCAGTGACAGTTTTCATTTTTAGGTTTCACTGTGTTTTCTCCTATATGGATACAAGCAGTTAGAACTCTAAATCAAACACGGTTTGTGCTAGCTCTTTGAAACTTGACACAATAATGTAGTTCCAAGTTCTATATCCATGGTTTGTTTCCTATTGGTATAGCACCAAGCACAGACTGAGGAAAATCACTTTCATTGAAAGGGGTTGCCAAGCTTCCCCAAAATTATGAGTTTCCTGAAATCTCAGCAAACATTTTTTCAGCAATCTTGATGTTACTTTCAGGTAATGATCAGTACACCATTCCCACTTGGCTAACCAAATTTCGTTCTTCTAGGTTAAACCGTTCGCTTGCAGTGACCGTTTTCATTTTTAGGTTTCACTGTGTTTTCTCGTATATGGATACAAGCAGTTGGTACTCTAAATCAAACACGGTTTGTGCTACCTCTTTGAAACTATGCACAATAAAGTAGTTCCAAATTCTATATCTATGGTTTGTTTCCTATTATATAGCCCCAAGCAGACTGAAGAAAATCACTATCATTGAAAAGGGTTGCCAAGCGTTCTCAAAACTACTAGTTTCCTGAAATCTCAGAAACATTTTTTCACCCAATCTTGATGAATCTTTCAGGTAATGATCAGTACACCATTCCCATTGGCTCATCAAATTTCGTTCTTCTAGGTTAAACCGTTCGTTTGCAGTGACCGTTTCCATTTTTAGGTTTCACTGTGTTTTCTCATATATGGTACAAGCAGTTAGAACTCTAAATCAAATACGGTTTGTGCTAGCTCTTTGAAACTATGCACAATAAAGTAGTTCCAAGTTCTATCTGTATGCTTTGTTTCCTATTGATGTAGCCCTATGCAGAGACTGGCAAAAATCACTTTCATTGAAAGTGGTTCCCTCTTTCGCTAAACTACGAGTTTCCTGAAATATCAGCAAAACATTTTTTGCCCCAATCGTGATGATACTTTCAGGTAATGATCAGTACACCATTCCCACTTGGCTCACCAAATTTCGTTCTTCAAGTTTAAACCGTTCGTTTTCACTGACCATTTTCATTTTAGGTTTCACTGTGTTTTCTCCTATATGGATACATGTAGTGGGAACTCTAAATCCAACACGGTTTGTGCTAGCTCTTTGAAACTTGACACAATAAAGAAGTTCCAAGTTCTATCTCTACGGTTTTTTTCCTATTGATGTAGCCCTGTGCAGAGACTGTCGAAAATCACTGTAATTGAAAGGGGTTGCCAAGCTTCCCCAGAACTACGAGTTTCCTGAAATCTCAGCAAACATTTTTTCACCCAATCTTGATGATACTTTCAGGTAATGATCAGTACACCATTTCCACTTGGCTCACAAAATTTCGTTCTTCTACTTTAAACAGTTCGTTTGCAGTGACCGTTTTCATTTTTAGGTTTCACTGTGTTTTCTCCTATATGGATACATGTAGTTGGAAGACTAAATCAAACACGGTTTGTGCTAGCTCTTCGAAACTATGCACAATAAAGTAGTTTCAAGTTCTTTATCTATGCTTTGTTTCCTATTGATATAGCCCCAAGCAGAGACTGAGGAAAATCACTTTCATTGCAAGAGGTTGCGAAGCTTCCTAAAAACTACGAGTTTCCTGAAATCTCAGCAAACATTTTTTCACCCAATCGTGATGATACTTTCAGGTAATGATCAGTACACCATTCCCACTTGGCTCACCAAATTTCGTTCTTCTAGGTTAAACTGTTCGTTTGTAGTGACAGTTTTCATTTTTAGGTTTCACACTGTTTTCTCCTATATGGATACAGATATTTGGAACTCTAAATCAAACAGGGTTTGTGCTAGATGTTTGAAACTTGACACAATAAAGTAGTTCAAAGTTCTATCTCTTTGGTTTGTTTCCTATTGATGTAGCCCTATGCATAGACTTGCGAAAATCACTTTCATTGAATGGAGTTGCCAACTTCCCCAAAACTATGAGTTTCCTGAAATCTCAGCAAACATTTTTTCACCCAATCATGATGATACGTTCAAGAAATGATCAGGACACCTTTCCCACTTGGCTCACCAAATTTCGTTATTCTAGGTTAAACCGTTGGTTTGCAGTGACCGTTTTCATTTTTAGGCTTCACTCTGTTTTCTCCTATATGGATACATGCAGTTGGATATCTAAATCAAACACGGTTTGTGCTAGCTCTTTGAAACTATGCACAATAAAGTAGTTCCAAGTTCGATCTCTATGGTTTGTTTCCTCTTGATGTAGCCCTATCCAGAGCCTGGCGAAAATCACTTTCATTGAAAGGGGTTGCCAAGCGTCCACAAAACTACGAGTTTTCTGAAATCTCAGCAAACATTATTTCACCCAATCTTGATGATATTTTCAGGTAAAGATCAGTACACCATTCCCACTTGGCTCACCAAATTTCTCTCTTGTAGGTTAAACCATTCATTTGCTGTGACCATATTCATTTTAAGGTTTCACTCTGTTTTCTCCTATATGGATACCTGCAGTTGGAACTCTAAATCAAACACGGTTTGTGCTAGCTCTTTGAAACTATGCACAATAAAGTAGTTCCAAGTTCTTTATCTATGGTTTGTTTTCTATTTATATAGCCCCTAGCAGAGACTGAGGAAAATCACTTTCATTGAAAGGGGTTGCCAAGCTTCCTCAAAACTACGAGTTTCCTGAAATCTCAGCAAACATTTTTTAAACCCAATCTTGATTTTTCTTTCAGATAATGATCAGTACACCATTCCCATTTGGCTCACCAAATTTCTTTCTTCTAGGTTAAACCATTCGTTTGCTGTGACCATTTTCATTTTAAGGTTTCACTCTGTTTTCTCCTATATGGATACCTGCAGTTGGAACTCTAAATCAAACACGGTTTCTTCAAGCTCTTTGAAACTATGCACAATAAATTACTTCCAAGTTCTATATCTATGGTTGTTTCCTATTGATATAGCACCAAGCAGATACTGAGGAAAATCACTTTTATTGAAAGGGGTTGCCAAACTTCCCCAAAGCATCAAGTTTCCTGATTTCAGCAAACATTTTTTCACCCAATCTTAATGATACGTTCAGGAAATGATCTTTACACCGATCCCACTTAGCTCACCTAATTTCGTTCTTCTAGGTTAAACCGTTCGTTTGCTGTGACCATTTTCATTTTTAGGTATCACACTGTTTTCTCCTATATGGATACACATAGTTGGAACTCTAAATCCAACACGGTTTGTGCTAGCTCTTTGAAACTTGACACAATAAAGTAGTTCCAAGTTCTATATTTACGGTTTATTTCCTATTGATATAGCCCCAAGCAGAGAGTGAGGAAAATCACTTTCATTGAAAGAGTTTGCCAAGCTTCTCCAAAACTACCAGTTTCCTGAAATCTCAGCAAACATTTTTTCACCTAATCTTCATGATACGTTCAGGAAATGATCAGTACACCAATCCCACTTGGCTCACCAAATTTCGTTCTTCTAGGTTAAAGCGTTCATTTGCCGTGATTGTTTTCATTTTTAGGTTTCACTGTGTTTTCTCCTATACGGATATATGCAGTTGGATCTCTAAATCAAACACGGTTTGTGCTAGCTCTTTGAAACTGCGCACAAAAAATAGTTCCAAGTTCTATATCTATGGTTTGTTTCCTATTGATTCAGCCCCAAGCAGAGACTGAGGAAAATCACTTTCATTGAAAGGCGTTTCCAAGCATCCTCAAAACTACGAGTTTCCTGAAATCTCAGCAAACATTTTTCACCCAATCGTGATGATACTTTCAGGTAATGATCAGTACACCAATCCCACATGGATCACCAAATTTCGTTCTTCTAGGTTAAACCGTTCGTTTGCATAGAACGTTTTCATTTTAAGGTTTCACTGTGTTTTCTCCTATATGGATAAAAGCAGTTGGAACTCTAAATCAAACATGGTTTGTGCTAGGTATTTGAATCTATGCACAATAGAGAATTTCCAAATTCTATATCTATGGTTTGTTTCCTATTGATGTAGGCCCAAGCAGATACTGAGGAAAATCACTTTCATTGAAAGGGGTTGCCAAGCTTCAACACAACTACCAGTTTCCTGAAATCTCAGCAAACATTTTTTCACATAATCTTGGTGATACGTTCAGGAAATCATCAGTACACCAATCCCACATGGCTCACCAAATTTCGTTCTTCTAGGTTAAACCGTTCGTTTGCTGTGATTGTTTATATTTTTAGTTTTCACACTGTTTTCTCCTATATGGATACACATAGTTGGAACTCTAAATCAAACATGGTTTGTGCTAGCTCTTTGAAACTTGACACAATAAAGTAGTACCAAGTTCTATCTCTATGGTTTGTTTCCTATTGATGTAGCCGATGCAGAGACTGTTGAAAATCACTTTAATTTAAAGGGGTTGTGAAGCTCCCCCTAAACAACCAGTTTCCTGAAATCTCAGCAAACATTTTTTCACCCACTCTTGATGATACGTTCACGAAATGCTCAGCACACCAATCCAAGTTGGCTAACCAAATTACGTTCTTCTAGGTTAAACCGTTCGTTTGCTGTGACCTTTTTCATTTTTAGGTTTCACACTGTTTTCTCCTATATGGATACACATAGTTGGAACTTTAAATCAAACACGGTTTGTGCTAGCTCTTTGAAACTTGACACAATAAAGTAGTTCCAAGTTCTATCTCTATTCTTTGTTTCCTATTGATGTAGCCCTATGCAGAGACTGGCGAAAATCACTTTCATTGAAAGGAGTTGACAACTTCTCCAAAACTATTAGTTTCCTGAAATCTCAGCACACATTTTTTCACCCAATCTTGATGATACTTTCAGGTAATGATCAGTACACAATTCCCACTTGACTCACCAAATTTCTTTCTTCTAGGTTAAAAACGTTCGTTTCCTGTGACCGTTTTCATTTTAAGGTTTCACTGTTTTCTTCTATATGGATAGATGCATTTGGAACTCTAAATCAAACACGGTTTGTGCTAGCTCTGTGAAACTATGCACAATAAAGTAGTTCCAAGTTCTATAAATGTGGTTTGGTTCCTACTGATATAGCCCCAAGCAGAGACTGAGGAAAATCACTTTCATGAAAGGGGTTGCCCAGCTTCCCCAAAACTACCAGTTTCCTGAAATCTCAGCAAACGTTTCTTCACCCAATCTTGATGATACGTTCAGAAATTTATCAGTACACCAATCCCACTTGGCTCACTAAATTACATTCTTCTAGGTTAAACCGTTCATTTGGTGTGACCATTTTCATTTTTAGGTTTCACACTGTTTTCTCCTGTATGGATACACATAGTTGGAACTTTAAATCAAACACGGTGTGTGCTAGCTCTTTGAAACTTGACACAACGCAGTAGTTCCAAGTTCTATCTCTACGGTTTGTTTACTATTGATATAGCCCAAAGCAGAGACTGAGGAAAATTACTTTCATTGAATGGGGTTGCCAAGTTCCCCAAAACTACCAGTTTCCTGAAATCTCAGCAAACATTTTTTCACCCAATCTTGATGATACTTTCAGGTAAAGATCAGTACACCATTCCTAATTGGCTCACCAAATTTCGTTCTTCTCCGTTAAACAGTTCATTTGCAGTGACCGTTTTCATTTTTAGGTTTCTCTCTGTTTTCTCCTATATGGATACACATAGTTGGAACTCTAAATCAAACACGGCTTGTGCCTGCTCTTTGAAACTATGCACAATAAAGTAGTTCCAAGTTCTATATCTATACTTTGTTTCCTATTGATATAGCCCCAAGCAGACACTGAGAAAAATCACTTTCATTGAAAGGGGTTTCCAAGCTTCCCTAAAACTACGAGTTTCCTGAAATCTCAGCAAACATTTTTTCACCCAATCTGGATGATACTTTCAGGTAATGATCAGTACACCATTCCCACTTGGCTCACCAAATTTCGTTCTTCTATGTTAAACCGTTCATTTGCTGTGACCGTTTTCATTTTTAGGTTTCACTGTGTTTTCTCCTATATGGATACAAGCAGTTGGAACTCTAAATCAAACACGGTTTGTGCTAGCTCTTTGCAAGGATGCACAATAAAGTAGTTCCAAGTTCTATATCTATGGTTTCTTTCCTAATGATATAGCCCCAAGCAGAGACTGAGGAAAATCACTTTCACTGAAAGGGGTTGCCAAGCTTCCCCAAAACTACCAGTTAGATGAAATCTCAGCAAACATTTTTTTCACCCAATATTGATGATACTTTCAGGTAATGATCAGTACACAATTCCCACTTAGCTCACCAAATTTTTTCTTCTAGGTTACACCGTTGTTTTGCTGTGACCGTTTTCATTTTAAGGTTTCACTCTGTTTACTCCTATATGGATACATGCAGTTGGAACTCTAAATAAAACACGATTTGTCCTAGCTCTTTGAAACTATGCACAATAAAGTAGTTCCAAGTTCTATATCTATGGTTTGTTTCCTATTGATATAGCCCCAAGCAGAGACTGAGGAAAATCACTTTCATTGAAAAGGGTTGCCAAGCTTCCCCAAAACTACGAGTTTCCTGAAATCTCAGCAAAAATGTTTTCACATAATCTTGATGATACGTTCAGGAAATGATCAGTACACCAATCTCACATTGCTCACCAAATTTCGTACTTCTAGGTTAAACCGTTCCTTTGCTGTGACCGTATTCATTTTAAGGTTTCACTCTGTTTTCTCCTATATGGATACATGCAGTTGGAACTCTAAATCAAACACGGTTTGTGCTAACTCGTTGAAACTATGCACAATAAAGTAGTTCCAAGTTCTTTTTCTATGGTTTGTTTCCTATTGATATAGCCCCTAGCAGAGACTGAGGAAAATCACTTTCATTGAAAGGGGTTGCCAAGCTTCCTCAAAACTACGAGTTTCCTGAAATCTCAGCAAACATTTTTTCACCCAATCTTGATTTTTCTTTCAGGTAGTGATCAGTACACCATTCCCATTTGGCTCACCAAATTTCTTTCTTCTAGGTTAAACCATTCGTTTGCTGTGACCGTTTTCATTTTTAGGTTTCACTCTGTTTTCTCCTATATGGATACCTGCAGTTGGAACTCTAAATCAAACACGGTTTCTTCAAGCTCTTTGAAACTATGCACAATAAACTACTTCCAAGTTCTATATCTATGGTTGTTTCCTATTGACATAGCACCAAGCAGAGACTGAGGAAAATCACTTTTATTGAAAGGGGTTGCCAAACTTCCCCAAAGCATCAAGTTTCCTGATCTCAGCAAACATTTTTTCACCCAATCTTAATGATACGTTCAGGAAATGATCTTTACACCGATCCCACTTAGCTCACCTAATTTCCTTCTTCTAGGTTAAACCGTTCGTTTGCTGTGACCATTTTCATTTTTAGGTTTCACACTGTTTTCTCCTATATGGATACACATAGTTGGAACTCTAAATCCAACACGGTTTGTGCTAGCTCTTTGAAACTTGACACAATAAAGTAGTTCCAAGTTCTATCTTTACGGTTTATTTCCTATCGATATAGCCCCAAGCAGAGAGTGAGGAACATCACTTTCATTGAAAGGGTTTGCCAAGCTTCTCCAAAACTACCAGTTTCCTGAAATCTCAGCAAACATTTTTTCACCCAATCTGGATGATACTTTCAGGTAATGATCAGTACACCATTCCCACTTGGCTCACCAAATTTCGGTCTTCTAGGTTAAACCGTTCATTTGCTGTGACCGTTTTCATTTTTAGGATTTACACTGTTTTCTCGTATATGGATACACATAGTTGAAACTCTAAATCAAACACGGTTTGTGCTAGCTCCTCAAAACTATGCACAATAAAGTAGTTCCAAGTTCTATCTCTATGCTTTGTATCCTATTGATGTAGCCCTATGCAGAGACTGGCGAAAACCACTTTCATTGAAAGTGGTTGCCAAACTTCCCCAAAACTACGAGTTTCCTGAAATCTCAGCAAACATTTTTTCACCCAATCTTCATGATACTTTCAGGTAATAATCAGTACACCATTCCCACTTGGCTCACCAAATTTCGTTCTTCTATGTTAAACCGTTCGTTTGCAGTGACCGTTTTCATTTTTAGGTTTCACTGTGTTTTCTCCTATAAGGATACAAGCAGTTGGAACTCTAAATAACACGGTTTGTTCCAGCTCTTTGAATCTTGACACTATACATTAATTCCAAGTTCTATCTCTATGGTTTGTTTCCTATTCATGTAGCCCTATGCAGAGACTGGCGAAAACCACTTTCATTGAAAGGGTTTGCCAACGTCCCCAAAACTACGAGTTACCTGAAATCTCAGCAAACATTTTTTGACCCAACCTTGATGATACTTTCAGATAATGATCAGTACACAATTCACACTTGGCTCAAAAAATTTCGTTCTTCTAGGTTAAACCGTTCATTTGAAGTGACCCTTTTCATTTTGAGGTTTCACTGTGTTTTCTCCTATATGGATACAAGCTTCTGGAACTCTAAATCAAACACGGTGTGTGCTAGATCTTTAATACTATGCACAATAAAATAGTTCCAAGTTCTATCTCTATGCTTTGTTTCCTATTGATATAGCCCCAAGCAGAGACTGAGGAAAATCACTTTCATTGAAAGGGGTTGCCAAGCTTCCTCAAAACTACGAGTTTCCTGAAAACTCAGCAAACAGTTTTTGACCCAATCTTGATGATACGTTCAGGAAATGATCAGTACACCATTCCCACTTGTCTCACCAAATTTAATTCTTCTAGGTTAAACCGTTCGTTTGCTGTGTCCGTTTTCATTTTTAGGTTTCACACTGTTTTCTCCTACATGGATACACATAGTTGGAACTCAAATCAAACACGGTTTGTGCTAGCTCTTTGAAACTATGCAGTATAAATTAGTTCCAAGTTCTATCTCTACGTTTTTTTTTTTTCCTATTGATATATCCCCAATCAGAGACTGAGGAAAATCACTTTCATTGAAAGGGGTTGCCAAGATTCCCCAAACCTACCAGTTTCCTGAAATCTCAGCAAACATTTTTTCACCCAATCTTGATGATATGTTCAGGAAATGATCAGTTCACCAATCCCATTTGGCTCACCAAATTTCGTTCTTCTAGGTGAAACTGTTCCTTTGCTGTGACTGTTTCCAATTTTAGGTTTCACTGTGTTTTCTCCTATATGGATACATTTATTTGTAACTCTAAATCAAACATGGTTTGTGCTAGCTCTTTGAAACTTGACACGATAAAATAGTTCCAAGTTCTATCTCTATGGTTTGTTTTCTGTTGATGTAGCCCTATGCAGAGACTGGCGAAAATCACTTTCATTGAAAGGGGTTGCCAAGCTTCCTCAAAACTACGAGTTTCCTGAAATCTCGGCAAACATTTTTTTTTCCCAATCTTGATGATGCTTTCAGGTAATGATCCGTATACCATTCCCACGTGGCTCACCAAATTTCGTTCTTCTAGGTTATACCATTCGTTTGCTGTGACCCTATTCATTTTTAGGTTTCACTCTGTTTTCTCCTATATGGATACATGTAGTTGCAACTCTAAATCAAACATGGTTAGTGCTAGCTCTTTCAAACTTGACACAATAAAGTAGTTCCAAGTTCTATCTCTATGGTTTGTTTCCTATTGATGTAGACCAATGCAGAGAATGGAGAAAACCACTTTCATTGAAATGGGTTGCCAAGCTTCCCCCAAACTACGAGTTTCCTGAAATCTTAGCAAACATTTTTTCACCCAATCTTGATGATACTTTCAGGTAATGATCACTACACCATTCCCACTTGGATCAGCAAATTTCGTTCTTCTCGATTAAACCGTTCATTTGCTGTGACCTTTTTAATTTTTAGGTATCACTGTGTTTTCTCCTAAATGGATAAATGTATTTGGAACTCTAAATCACACACGGTTTGTGCTACCTCTTTGAAACTATGCACAATAAAGAAGTTCCAAGTTCTATATCTATGGTTTGTTTCCTATTCATGTAGCCCTATGCAGAGAACGGCGAAAATCACTTTCATTGAAACGGGTTGCCAAGCTTCCCCAAAACTACGAGTTTCCTGAAATCTCAGCAAACTTTTTTTTTTTTTTCATCCAATCTTGATGATACTTTCAGGCAATGATCAGTACACCAATCCCACTTGGCTCACCAATTTTGGTACTTCTAGGTTAAACCCTGCGTTTGCTGTTACCATATTCATTATTAGGTTTCATTCTGTTTTCTCCTATATGGATACATGTAGTTGGAACTCTAAATCAAACACGGTTAGTGCTAGCTCTTTGAAACTTGCACAGTAAAGTATTTCCAAGTTCTATCTCTATGGTTTGTTTCCTATTGATGAAGTCCAATCAGAGACTGGCTAAAATCACTTTCATTTAAGGGGTTGCCAAGCTTCCCCAAAACTACGAGTTTCCTGAAATTTCAGCAAACACTTTTTCACCCAATCGTGATGATTCTTTCAGGTAATGATCCGTACACCATTCCCACTTGGCTCACCAAATTTCTTTCTTCTAGGTTAAACCGTTCGCTTACTGTAACCGTTTTCATTTTTAGGTTTCACTCTGTTTTCTCCTATATGGATACATGTAGTTGGAACTCTAAGTCAAACACGGTTTGTGCTAGCTCTTTTAAACAATGCACAACAAAGTAGTTCCAAGTTCTATATCTATAGTTTGTTTCCTATTGATATATCCCGAAGCAGACACTTAGGAAAATCACTTTCATTGAAAGTGGTTGCCAAGCTTCCTCAAAACTACGAGTTTCCTGAAATCTCAGCAAACATTTTTTTTTTTTCGCAAACTTGATGATGCTTTCAGGTAATGATCTGTACACCTTTCCCACTTTGCTCACCAAATTTCGTTCTTCTAGGTTGTACTGTTCATTTGATGTAACCCTATTCATTTTTAGGTTTCACCCTGTTGTCTCCTATATGGATACATGTAGTTGGAACTCTAAATCAAACATGGTTAGTGCTAGCTCTATGAAACTTGACACAATACAGTAGTTCCAAGTTCTATCTCTATGGTTTGTTTCCTATTGATGTAGGCCTATGCAGAGAAAGGAGAAAATCACTTTCATTGAAAGGGGTTGCCAAGCTTCCCCCAAACTACGAGTTTCCTGAAATCTTAGCAAACATTTTTTCACCCAATCTTGATGATACTTTCAGGTAATGATCACTACACCATTCCCACTTGGATCACCAAATTTCGTTCTTCTCGGTTAAACCGTTCGTTCGCTATGACCTTTTTAATTTTTAGGTATCACTGTGTTTTCTCGTATATGGATAAATGTAGTTGGAACTCTAAATCACACACGGTTTCTGCTAGCTCTTTGAAACTATGCACAATAAAAAAGTTCCAAGTTCTATATCTATGGTTTGTTTCCTATTCATATAGCCCTATGCAGAAAATGGCGAAAATCACTGTCATTGAAACGGGTTGCCAAGCTTCCCCAAAACTACGAGTTTCCTGAAATCTCAGCAAACATTTTTTTCACCCAATCTTGATGATACTTTCAGGTAATGATCAGTACACCAATCCCACTTGGCTCACCAATTTTCGTACTTCTAGGTTAAACCCTACGTTTGCTGTGACCGTATTCATTATTAGGTTACATTCTGTTTCCTCCTATATGGATACATGTAGTTGGAACTCTAAGTCAAACACGGTTAGTGGTAGCTGTTTGAAACTATGGAAAATAAAGTAGTTCCATGTTCTATATCTATGGTTTGTTTCCTATTGACATAGCCCCAAGGAGAGACTGAGGAAAATCACTTCCATTGAAAGGGGTTGCCAAGCTTACTCAAAACTACGAGTTTCCTGAAATCAGCAAACATTTTTTCACCCAATCTTGATGATACGTTCAGGTAATGATCCGTACAGCATTCCCACTTGGCTCACCAAATTTCGTTTTTCTAGGTTAAACCGTTCTTTTGCTGTGACCATATTCATTTTTAGGTTTCACTGTGTTTTCTCCTATATGGATACATTAGTTGGAACTCTAAATCAAACACGGTTTGTGCTAGCTCTTTGAAACTTGGCACAATAAAGTAGTTCCAAGTTCTATCTCTATGGTTTGTTTCCTATTGATGTAGCCCTATGCAGAGACTGGCGAAAATCTATTTCATTGAAAGGGGTTGACAAGCTCCCCCAAAACTACGAGTTTCCTGAAATCTCAGCAAACATTTTTTCACCCAATCTTGATGATACTTTCAGGTAATGATCAGTACACCAATCCCCCTTGGCTCACCAATTTTTGTTCTTCTAGGTGAAACCGTTCGTTTGCTGTGACCGTTTTCATTTTTAGGTTTCACTCTGTTTTCTCCTATAAGGATACATGTAGTTATAACTCTAAATCAAATACGGTTAGTGGTAGCTCTTTGAATCTTGACACAATAAAGTAGTTCCAAGTTCTATATATATCATTGAAAGGGGTTTCAGGTAATGATCCGTACAATATTCCCAGTTGCCTCTCCAAATTTCCTTCTTCTAGGTTAAACCGTTCGTTTGCTGTAACCCTTTTCATTTTTAGGTTTCACTCTGGCATCTCCTATATGGATACATGTAGTTGGAACTCTAAATCAAACACGGTTTGTGTTAGCTCTTTGAAACTTGACTCAATAATGTAGTTCCAAGTTCTGCCTCTATGGTTTGTTTCCTATTGATGTAGTCCTATGCAGAGACTGGTGAGAATCCCTTTATTGAAACGGGTTGCCAAGCTTCCTAAAAACTATGAGGTTCCTGAAATCTCAGCTAACATTTTTTCACCCAATCTTGATGATGGTTTCAGGTAATGATCAGGACACCATTCCCACTTGGCTCATCAAATTTCTTTCTTCTAGGATAAACCGTTCGTATACTGTGACTGTTTTCATTTTTAGGTTTCACTGTGTTTTCTCCTATATGGATACATGTATTTGGAACTCTAAATCAAACACAGTTTGTGCTAGCTCTTTGAAACTATGCAAAATAAAGTAGTTCCAAGTCCTATCTCTATGGTTTGTTTCCTATTGATGTAGCCCTGCTAGGAGCCACAGCAAAAATATTTATACAGGTACCTTTGGTTTAGGTGAATGCCAGCTAGCCATTGAGATTATGATTATGTTAAGTTTTACATTCATATGAAAATTGGACTCCTCCTGTTTTCCTTGGCCTGTTACTGGACTCAGGTTACTCATGTCACTCATGTAATGGAAGAGTTCCCATTGTTTGGGGAAGTATAGTAGGAGGGTACTTCCGGGGGAGGTGCGGTGTGCCTGGTTCTGGTGACACATATGGGTCGACCGGCTTCCTAGCAAGATGCACAGGGATTGCTGGCAGCTTTTTAAATAAAGCTTTGTTTCCCGCTTGAGCGTTTCGTGTTTCTGTGTCTAGCCGGGTTGCTGGCAGCTCCTGTAGCCGGATAGCGGCGGCTCGTGCAGCTGGATTGCGGCATTTTGGTGGCCCGAACGTGGAATGCCAGAAAATTAGAGGTGAGTATTCGCTCGCCGCGGAGCAAAGGTGACAGAATGGGTATTCTTATTTTGATTTATTTTGCTTTTATTTCAAGCTCCCTAGCCTTAGAATTTTTTCAGGCGAACTGGGAAAAATGGTTGGCTCAAGGTTTGAAGTTATTCGGCCCTGAGAGAGAGAAAATTGATATAACCATTCTCCTCTTTGTTTCTGTCTCATTTTGTCTTGGCCTTCTTCTATTCTACCTTATTGGATTACGTTACCTTTATAGTAGATTAGAATCTAATAAAAAACAAACCGAAATACTGTTAAGTAAATTGTTAGAGGTCCAGGCTATGGTAGAAAACATATTAGGTCAAGCAAAAGAAAAGGTCCCTCAAGCTAGTCAGACAGAGAGAAATTTAAAGAAAGCAAGCTCAGGGAAAAAACGGCCATCAGGTAGGGAGGCTGCTACTAACTCTGTTCTATCACCAGAGGGCGTAATTCAACCAACAACTCTACCTGCAGCTGAGCGGCCCTCAGTTTCCTTAGATGATGGTCAGAATCCTGAGGCAGGACCCCAAGATTTAGAATGCCCTGTACTTGAGCGAGCGGAAGGGCAAAGAGTTTACCATCCTTTAGATTTCAAGCACCCTTCACAATTAGTATGGTCGAATCTATTACCAACTGGGACTTAACACCAGCAGATTGGGCTAACGTGTGTCGCTCTGTGCTAAATGGAGGACAATATTTATTATGGAAAATTGCCAATGAGGAATTCTGCATGGAGACAGCTAGGCGAAATGCAGTAGCCAGTTACCCTGAAAGAAATATGCAAATGTTTTTAGGAAAAGGACCTTATGAAAGTCAAGGGCAGTGGATCGGATATGACCCTGGTGTATACGCACAGATTGCTATAGATGCCATTAGGGCATGGAAAACTGTGCAGGAACAAGGAGATTTACAAGGTCAACTATCTAAGGTCATACAAGTAACTAATGAACCCTACACTGATTTTGTAGCTAGACTTATTCAGACAGCCTCTAAGATATTTGAAAATACAGAACAAGCAATGCCATTTATAAACCAACTGGCTTATGACCAAGCAAATCGTTACTGCAAAGAGGTCATTAGACCGTGGAAACATGAAGATTTAAACACATATATTAAATTATGTAGAGACATTAATGAACAAGGGCAAGTCTTAGCAGCAGTAAAACAGGATTTAGATGTCAAGCCAAAGCATGCTATAATTGCAATCAAACAGGACATTTTAAAAGGAATTGCCCCATGGGAGGAGGGTTTAACAAAGCTAGGTATCAAAGGAATAGAATCCCAGGTATTTGCCCACGATGCCATAGAGGGAGACATTGGGCTAATGAATGCCATTCTCAGACGACCATAGAGGGTATTCCATTATCAAAAAATGGGCAAGGATCAAGTGCTTACCCACGATATCGTGGAGAAAGGTATCAGGCTCCATTGCCAAAAAACCGATTGGAGGGCCCAATGCCCCGGGGCCCAAAACCACAAATATACGGGGCAATGGAGGAACCCAACAGCACCATCAAGGTAGTGCCCAGGACGCATTATCCATTAGATCCCTCATCAGGCAAACTAGAGGGAGCGCAGGTTTGGACATCTGTGCCTCTGCCAGAGCAGTATTAACTCCAGAGATGGGAGTTCAAATCATTCCCACAGGAGTAAAAGGACCTCTTCCCCAGGAAACAGTAGGCTTATTATTGGGACGAAGTTCTTCTACACTAAAAGGACTTATGATAAGTCCTAGGGTAATTGATCCCGATTATGAGGGTGAAATAAAAATTATAGCTAGCTCTCCAAGAGGTATATCAGTAATTTCATCAGGAGATAGAATAGCACAGTTATTAATAATACCAAGCCTACATGATAAATTTTCCAGTTGTAATGTAGAAAGAGGTTCCAAGGGATTAGGCTCCACAGGTGTAGATTGGGCTATGCTATCTTTAAATTTAGATTCTCGCCCTATGCTAAAATTAAATATTCAAGGACATGACTTTAATGGACTGCTGGACACAGGTGTTGACCTCAGCATCATATCTCGCCAGGAATGGTCAAAGCATTGGCCATTGCAACAAGCCACCCAAACGCTTAGAGGCCTAGGAGTGGGAACTAATCCCCATAGAAGTGCAATGGTATTAGATTGGAAGGATCCTGAAGGATGTGAAGGAACTATACAGCCCTATGTATTAGACATCTCCCCATAAATTTATGGGACGAGACGTCCTAGATCAATTAGGATTGACATTAACAAATAACGTCAATCCTAACGCGCCCACTACTAGGGCAAAACAAGGCTTTAGAAAAGAAAAGAGATTAAGAGAACAAGAACAAGATATAATAGCACCAACTCAAATAGATCAAGAAATAAATACACATGGGTTGGGTTTTCAAAAAGGGCCACTGAGACAATCAAAATTACTTGGAAATCAGAAAGACCAGTGTGGGTTCCTCAGTGGCCCCTAACTAAAGAAAAGATACAAGTAGCCCATGACCTGGTCAAACAGCAATTAGCGGAAGGACATATACAACCTTCCGTATCTCCCCATAATACTCCCATTTTTGTCATTAAAAAGAAATCTGGTAAATGGAGATTATTACAAGATTTAAGAGCCATTAATAATGAGATGGTTATTATGGGACCTGCTCAATCAGGGATTCCCCAATTGTCTGCTCTACCAAAAACCTGGCATGTTTTAGCTATAGATATTAAAGATTGTTTCTTTTCAATTCCAATTCATCCCGAGGATAGTCCACATTTTGCATTTACTATCCCTGCACTGAATCATGAAGGTCCTGATCAGAGATATGAATGGAAAGTACTCCCTCAAGGGATGGCTAACAGCCCAACTTTGTGCCAAATTTATGTTAATAAAGCAATCCAGCAACTTAGAAAACAAAATCCTGAACTACAGATATTTCACTATATGGATGATGTGTTATTGGCACATAAAGATAAAAACACATTGCTAGAATGTTATGCCACGCTTACAAACTTATTAAAAAATTATTAATCTAGAGATAGCAATAGATAAAGTACAATTAAATGTTCCAATTAATTATTTAGGAGTTCTATTATCCTCAACCATGGACTGTCCACCAAAAATTCAAATACGAGTAGATCAACTCAAATCACTTAATGACTTTCAAAAGTTATTGGGAGACATAAATTGGATAAGGCCTTATCTAGGCATACCAACAGGAGAGTTAGGACCTTTATTTGATATTCTAAAAGGTCCATCAGATCCAAATTCACCCCGCATGTTAACGCCTGAAGCTAGAAAGGCATTAAAAATCATTGAGACATATATGGAAAATATGCATTTGGATAGAATTGATATAAGTTAGCCTTTATTATTTATTGTACTACCGACAAAAAAATATTCCTACAGGAGTATTTTGGCAAGAAGGTCCATTATTATGGATACATTTATCTTATTCTCCTAATACTATTCTTACTAGATATCCTGAGGCTGTAGGGCAATTAATACTCAAAGGAATAAAAGCAGCAAAAGGAGTGTTTGGGATTTCTCCCAATAAAATTATTACTCCATATACTATGGATCAAATTGATGAGTTAGCTAATGAGTTACATACTTGGGCAATAATCATGTGTAAATCTAGTGTTGCATTTGATAATCACTTGCCATCTAATCCTTTGTTGTCTTTTTGGTCTAAGCATCCTGTAGTTTTTCCAAAAATGACAAGAAAAACCCCTATCATAAATGCTCCAAATATATTCACTGATGGGTCAAACAATGGTACAGCAACAGTAGTTACTCCTGATCAAACTTTTACATTTTTAGTACCCAAACAATCAGCACAAAAGGTAGAGCTCAATGCAGTATTGCAAGTTTTTATGATGTTCAAAGATTCTACATTTAATTTATTTTCTGATAGTCAGTATGTAGTTAATGCTATTGTATCTCTTGAAGATGCTGGTAGGATTTCTCCTTCCTCTACTGTTTTCTCTTTGTTTTCTGCTATACAAAGTCTACTCTGGGACAGAAAGGATCCATTCTTTATAGGACATATCAGGGCACATACAGGATTGCCTGGAGCCCTTAGTTTGGGTAATGAACTAGCAGATAAATCTACACATGACATACATATTTTCTCCACAATAGAAGAAGCTATAAATTTTCATAAAAGGTTCCATGTCAATGCTAATACTTTACAAAAACGTTTTAAAATAACTAAAGAACAAGCCAGACATATAATAAAACATTGTCAAAATTGTGTGACATTTTTACCACAAGTTAATCTTGGAGTCAATCCTAGAGGACTGATACCTAACCATATTTGGCAGATGGACGTCACACACTTGCCAGAATTTGGAAAATTAAAATATTTACATGTTACAGTTGATACTTCTTCTGGATTTTTGATGGGCTCCCTTCATCCCGGAGAAAAAACTAAAGATGTTATAGCTCATTGCTTACAAAATTTTGCCACTGTGGGTGTTCCTAAACAGTTAAAAACTGATAACGGTCATGGTTACACCTCCAAGTCTTTTAAACAATTTTGCTCATCATTTTTCATTACTCATATAACAGGAATCCCATAGAATCCACAGGAACAAGGCATAGTTGAAAGAGCTCATCAAACTATTAAAATGTACTTATTAAAACAAAAGGAGGGAATTGGAAAGGGGTATATATCCCCCAAAGGTAAACTTAAAATAACCCTTTTTACTCTAAACTTTCTAAATTTGGATTCATCAGGACTTAGTGCTGCAGAAATACATATGTATCCGAAAAATGTACATAAGCCTAAGGTACTTTGGAAAGATATTCTAACAGGACAATGGAAAGGCCCGGATCCAGTAATAGTCTGGATTCGGGGCTCTGTCTGTGTCTTTCCACAGGAAGAACAGCAACCAATTTGGATTCCAGAGAGATTAACTAAAACAATTTCTACAGAAAAAGAAGATGATTTGACTCAAATCCATAACAGCTGATATCCAGAGTTCCAGCCTGGCTATTCTTACATCTGCGACAGTGATTTACCACGGTGCCTTTTTCAATATCTATTTTATTATTTGCATTTTTCCCACATCATAAAGTTCTATTTTATTTTATTTTATTTTACTTTATTTTTTGAGCTCATACAAACCTAGGTTAATGTTTTTCTGATCAGTTTTATTTTTTGACTGTTTTATTTTTTGACTGTGGAGTTTTTAAACATTGCAATGGAGATTTCACCTAGGTATAGCTACAAGGTCTTTATTTACTATTGTCTTATGTGTTGTATGTTATGTATGCACTGTTTTGTGTTGTATGTCTGTATGTGTATGTCCATATTTCATTTATGAGGAGCGCTCATGTATAAATGGATGCAAAAAAAAAATTTTTATTCACGTGATTTAAATGGTTTAATTTAAATTAGGTAAACAGCTGTTAAAAATTTATTTTAAAGGTGGTTAACAGATTTATTTGTTTACTTTCACCTTTCCTTTTCATTATATTTAATAAATCTATTCAGGATAATGTCTCTTTAGCATCGTGGCCAGAATTCCCATCTCCATCCCAGTGCCGGCGAAGACTAAGATAAAATCAGACTACAGCTTCTATAACTCAACAAGTAATACTCAATCAAGGACTTGATTTACTTTGGGAGGAAATGGACATATTGATAGACTCCTCCACTTTGATTCTGCTTACACAACTAGCCTGGACTATGTATCACTTGAATGCATTGTGCTCTATTTGTTGATACAGCGAACTGGTAATGCTAAAATATCTTAGCCGATGTGTCACCAGTGTTTCCAAAGGAGCCATCAATTGGCTTGGTGTCCTGGCATTTCTGTGTCTTTATCCCTTCTACTAGTGATGGTCTAAATTTGGGGGCCAACAGAGGTGAGGCAAGAACCTCACCCCCCACTGGCACCAAGGATAAATTTGGAGGCCAACAGAGGTGAGGCAAGAACCTCACCCCCCCACTGGTGCATAGGACTACTCCACAGGTATGGCTATATACTGGACCGGTAGTCAGTGACGGGTATGACTCGATTGCAGTGGTATCAACCTAAGCCAGGAGGCTGATGCAATAAGGTCAGTTTTCCCATGACGGGTAAGAACCATTATGTTGAATTGGACAGACCTAACAGGCACGGTCCCTAGCCACATTGCCTGTTGTTTAATTAAAAAGAAGGGGGCAGATGCTAGGAGCCACAGCAAAAATATTGATACAGGTACCTTTGGTTTAGGTGACTGCCAGCTAGCCATTGAGATTATGAATATGTTAAGATTTACATTCATATGAAAATTGGACTCCTGCTGTTTACCTCAGCCTGTTACAGGACTCAGGTTACTCATGTCACTCATGTAATGGAAGAGTTCCCATTGCTTGGAGAAGGATAGTATGAGGGAACTTCCGGGGGAGGTGCAGCACGCCCGGTTCCGGTGACACATGTGGGTCGACCGGCTTGCTAGCAAGACCCACAGGGATCCCTGGCAGCTTTTTAAATAAAGCTTTGTTTCCCGCTTGAGGAGTTCCTGTTTCTGTGTCTGGCAGGTTGCTGACGGCTCCTGCAGCCGGATTGCAGCGGCTCGTGCAGCCGGATTGCAGCATAGCCCTATGCAGAGACTGGCAAAACTCACTTTCATTTAAAGGGGTTGCCAAGCTTCCCCAAAACTACGAGTTTCCTGAGATCTCAGGAAACATTTTTTCACCCAATCTTGATGATAATGTCAGGTTTTCATCAATCCACCAATCCCACTTGGCTCAACAAATTTCATTCTTCTAGGTTAAACCGTTCGTTTGAGGTGACCATTTTCATTTTTAGGTTTCACTCTGTTTTCGCCTATATGGATACATGTAGTTGGATCTCTAAATCAAACACGATTTGTGCTAGCACGATGAAACTATGCACAATAAAGTAGTTCAAAGTTCTATATCTATGGTTTGTTTCCTATTGATATAGCCCCAACAGAGACTGAGGAAAATCACTTTCATTGAAAGGGGTTGCCAAGCTTCCTTGAAACTACGAGTTTCCTGAAATCTCAGCAAACATTTTTTCACCCAATATTGATGATACTTTGAAGTAATGATGAGTACACATTCCCACTTGGCTCACCAAATTTCGTTCTTCTACGTTAAACCGTTCGTTTGCTGTGACCGTTTTCATTTTTAGGTTTCACACTGTTTTCTCCTATATGGATACATGTAGTTGGAACTCTAAATTAATTACGGTTTGTGCAAGCTGTTTGAAACTTGATGCAATAAATTAGTTCCAAGTTCTATCTCTATGGTTTGTTTCCTATTGATATAGCCCCAAGCAGAGACTGGCAAAAAATCCCTTTCATTGAAAGAGGTTGCCAAGCTTCCCCAAAACTACGAGTTTCCTGAAATATCAGCAAACATTTTTTCACCCAATATTGATGACAATTTCAGGTAGTGATCAGTACACCAATCCCACTTGGCTCAACAAATTTCGTTCTTCTAGGTTAAACCGTTCGTTTGCAGTGACCGTTTTCATTTTTAGGTTTCACTGTGTTTTCTCCTATATGGATACATGTAGTTGGAATGCTAAATCAAACACGGTTTGTGCAAGCTCTTTGAAACTATGCACAATATAGTAGTTCCAAATACTATCTCTATGGTTTGTTTCCTATTGATGTAGCCCTATGCAGAGACTGGCGAAAATCACTTTCATTGAAAGGGGTTGCCAAGCTTCCCGAAAACTACGAGTTTCCTGAAATCTCAGCAAACATTTTTCAACCCAATCTTGATGATACCTTCACGTGATGATCTGTACACCAACCCCACTTGGCTCACCAGATTTTGTTCTTCTAGATTAAACCGTTCATTTGCAGTGACCATTTTCATTTTTAGGTTTCACTCTGTTTTCTCCTATATGGATACATGTATTTGGAACTCTAAATCAAACACGGTTTGTGCTAGCTCTTTGAAACTATGCACAATAATGTAGTTGCAAGTTCTATATCTATGGTTTGTTTTCTATTGATATAGCCCCAAGAAGAGACTGAGGAAAATCACTTTTATTGAAAGGGATTGCCAAGCTCCCTCAAAACTACGAGTTTCCTGAAATCTCAGCAAACATTTTTTTAACCAATCTTGATGATACTTTCAGGTAATGATCAGTACACCATTCCCACTTGGCTCACGAAATTTCGGTCTTCTAAGTTAAACCGTTCGTTTGCAGCGTCCGTTTTCATTTTTAGGTTTCACTCTGTTTTCTCCAATATGGATACATGTAGTTGGATCTGTAAATCAAACACGATTTGTGCTAGCTCTATGAATCTATGCACAATAAAGTAGTTCCTAGTTCTATATCTATGGTTTGTTTCTTATTGACATAGCCCCAAGCAGAGACTGAGGAAAATCAATTTCCTTGAAAGGGGTTGCAAAGCTTCCTCAAAACTACGAGTTTCCTGAAATCTCAGCAAGCATTTTTTCACCCCATATTGATGATATTTTCAGGTAATGATCAGTACACCATTTCCACTTGGCTCACCAAATTTTGTTCTTCTAGTTTAAACCATTCGATTGCTGTGACCGTTTTCATTTTTAGGTTTCACTCTGTTTTCTCCTATATGGATACATGTAGTTGGAACTCTAAATCAAACACGGTTTTTTGCTAGCTCTTTGAAACTTGACACAATAAAGTAGTTCCAAGTTCTATCTCTATGGTTTGTTTCTTATTGATTTAGCCCTCTGCAAAACCGGTGAAAATCACATTCATTTAAAGGGGTTGCCAAGCTTCCCCAAAACTACGAGTTTCATGAAATCTCAGTAAACATTTTTTCACCCAATCTTGATGATACGTTCAGATAATGATCAGGACACCAATCAAACTTGGCTCACCAAATTTTGTTCTTCTAGGTTAAACCGTTCGTTTGCAGTGACCTTTTTCATTTTCTTTTTTCACTCTGTTTTCTCCTATATGGATACATGTAGTTGGAACTCTAAATCAAACACGGTTTGTGCTAGCTCTTTGAAACTCTACACAATAAAGTAGTTCCAAGTTCTATCTCTATGGTTTGTTTTCTATTGATGTAGCCCTATGCAGAGACGGGCGAAAATCCCTTTCATTGAAAGAGTTTGCCAAGCTTCCTCAAAACCACGAGTTTCCTGAAATCTCAGCAAGCATTTTTTCACCCAATATTTATGATACTTTCGGGTAATGATCAGTTCACCATTTCCACTTGGCTCACCAAATTTCGTTCTTCTAGGTTAAACCGTTCGTTTGCAGTGACCCTTTTCATTTCAAGGTTTCACACTGTTTTCTCCTATATGGATACATGTAGTTGGAACTCTAAATTAATTACGGTTTGTGCAAGCTGTTTGAAACTTGACACAATAAAGTAGTTCCAATTTTTATCTCTATGGATTGTTTCCTATTGATGTAGCCCTATGCAGAAACTGGCAAAAAAATCACTTTTATTGAAAGGCGTTGCCAATCTTCCCCAAAACTACGAGTTTTCTGATATCTCCAGAAATATTTTTTCACTCAATCTTGATGATACTTTCAGGTACTGTCCAGTACACCAATCCCACTTTGCTCACATAATTTCGTTCTTCTAGGGTAAACCGTTCGTTTGCTGTGACCGTTTTCATTTTTAGGTTTCACTCTGTTTTCTCCTATATGGATACATGTATTTGGAACTCTAAATATATATATTTATTATATATATATATATATTTATATATGTATATATATATATATATATATATATATATATATATATATATATTTATTTATTATATATATATATAGCCCCAAGCAGAGACTGAGGAAAATCAATTTCATTGAAAGTGGTTGCCAAGCTTCCCCAAAACTAGGAGTTTCCTGAAATCTCAGCAAATATTTTTTTACCCAATCTTGATGATACTTTCAGGTAATGATCAGTACACTATTCCCACTTAGCTCACCAAATTTCGATCTTCTGGGTTAAACCTTTCGTTTGCTGTGACCTTTTTCACTTTTATGTTTCACACTCTTTTCTCCTATATGGATACACATAGTTGGAACTCTAAATCAAACACGGTTTGTGCTCGCTCTTTTAAACTATGCAAATTAAAGTAGTTCCAACTTCTATCTCTATTTTTTGTTTTCTATTGATGTAGACCTAAGCATGGAATGGCGAAAATCACTTCCATTGAAAGGGCTTGCCACGGTTCCAAAAAAGTACGAGTTTCCTGAAATCAGAGCAAATGTTTTTTCAACCCTAACCCTAACCTCAACTCTAACCCTAAACCGAACCCGAACTCGAACCCGTACCCTAACCCTAACCCAAACCCGAAGGCGAACCCTAACCGTTACACTAAACCTAAATCTAAACTGAACCCGAACCCGAACCCTAACCCTAACCCTAACACTAACCCTAACCCTAACCCTATCCCTAAACCGAACCCTAACCACAACCTAATCCTAATCCTAAACCTAACCTGTACGCGAAACCTAACGCTAACCCTAACAGTAACACTAATGCGAACCCTAACCCTAAACCTAACCCTAACCAGAACCCTACCACTAAACCTAACCATAACA
This sequence comes from Urocitellus parryii, assembly GCF_045843805.1. Classification (NCBI taxonomy): domain Eukaryota; kingdom Metazoa; phylum Chordata; class Mammalia; order Rodentia; family Sciuridae; genus Urocitellus; species Urocitellus parryii. The sequence continues at coordinate 51,700 of NW_027552520.1, read as the reverse complement.
ATAACCCGATCACGAACACTAACTTGAACCCAAATCGGAACCCTAACTGTAACCCTCACCCTAACCCTAAACCTAACACTAACCCTACTCCTAAAACTAACCCGAACCCTAACCCTAACACTAAACCTAAACCTAAACCTAACCCTAACCCTAACCCTAACCCGAACCCTAACACTAACCCTAATTCAAACCCGAACTCGAACACTAAACCTAACCCTAAACAAAACCCTAACCCGAACCGAACACTAACTTGAACCCTAATCCGAACCCCAACTGTCACCCTCACCCTAATCCTAAACCTAACCCTAACCCTATACCTAAAACTAACCCGAACCCTAACCCTAACTCTAAACCTAACCCTAAACCTAACCCGAACCCTAACCCTAACCAAAAACCGAACTTGAACACTAAACCTAACACTAAACCTAAACCTAACCCGAAACCGAACTCTAACACTAACCCTAACCCTAACCCTAACCCTTAACGTATCCCGATCCCTAACCCTAACTCTAACCCTAACCCTAACCCGAACCCGAACACTAACTTGAACACTAATTGGATCCCTAACTGTAACCTTCATCCTAACACTAAACCTATCCCTAACCCTACTCCTAAAACTAACCCGAAACCTAACCCTAACCCTAAACCTAACCCTAAACCTAACCAGAATCCTACCTTAACCCAAACCCGAACCCTAACCCTAACCCTAATTATAACCCGAACTCGAACCCTAAACCTAAACCCAAACCTAACCCTAACCCGAAACCGAACACTAACTTGAAACCTAATCGGAACCCTAACTGTAACCCTCACCCTAACCCTAAACCTAACCCTAACACTACACCTAAAACTAACACGAACCCTAACCCTAACCCTAAAGAAAACCCTAAACCTAACCCGAACCCTAACCCTAACCGTAACCCGAACCCTAACCCTAATCCTAACCCTAAACCTAACCCTAAACTGAACTCGAACACTAAACCTAAGCCTAAACCAAAACCTAACCCAAACCCGAACTCTAACCCTAACACTAACCTGAACCCGAACCCTAAATCTATCCCGAACCCTAAACCTAACCTGAACCCTAACCCTAACACTAACCCTAACCCGAACCCGAATCAGAAGCCTAACCCTAAACTTAACCCTAACCCTAACCATAACCCGAAACCCAATCCTAACCCTTAACCTCACCCTAACTTTAACCGGATCAAAACCTGAACTGGAACCCTAACCCTAACCCGAACCCTAATCCTAACACTAACCCTACCCCTAACCCTAACCCTAACGCTAACCCAAACCCTAACCCTAACCTGAAACCTAACACTAAGCTTAAACCTAACCGTGTCCCGAACCCTAACCCGAACCTTAGCCCTAAACCTAACAATAACCCTAATAATAACCCTATCCCGAACCCTAACCCTAACCCTAAACATAACCCTAACCTGAACACTAACCCTAACCCTAACCATAACCCGAACCCTAAGCAGAACACTAACCTTAACCCTAACACTAACCCGAACCCCAACCCTAACCCTAACCCGAACCTTAACCCGAACCCGAACCCGAACAGTAACCCTAAACTTGAACCTAATCCTAACCCTAACCCCAACCCGAAACTGAACCCGAACCCCAACCGTAATCCTAACCCTAAACCTAACCCTAATCCTATCCCGACACCTAATCCTAACCCTAACACTAAAACTAACCCGAACCCTAACACTAACCCTAACCCTAATACTAACCCTAACCCTAACCCTTACCCGAAAACTAACCCTAACACTAGGCCTAAACATATCACGAACCCGAAAACTGACCGTAACCCACTCCTGAACCCTAACAATAACCCTAATTCTAAACCTAATCCTAAACATAAACGGAACCCTAACCCTAACTGTAAACATAACCCTAACCTGAATACTAACCCTAACCCTAATCTTAACCCAAACCCTAACCCTAAACCTAACACTAACCCTAACACTAACCCAAACCCGAACCCGAACCCTAACACTAACCTGAACCCGAACCCGAACCCGAAACCAAACACTAACCCTAACCCAAACCCTAAAACGAACACTAACCCTAACCCTAAACCTGACCCTAACCCTATCCCGAACTCGAAACCTAACCCTAACTGTAACTCTAAGCCTAACACTAACCGTACCAGAGCCCGAGCCCTAATCCTAACACTAACCCTAAAGCGAACCCAATCCCTAACCCTAATCCTAACCCTAACACAAATCCTAAACCTGAACCTAACCCTAACCCTAACACAAATCCTAACCCTAACCCTTACCCTAACCCTAACCCTAAGCCTAACCCGAACCCGAACGCGAACCCAAACCCAAACCTTTCCCTAACCCTAACCCTAAACCTACCCCTACCCCTAACCCTAAACTTAACCCCAACCCTAACCCTAACCCGAAACCTAACCATAACACTAACCCTAACCTGAACACTAAGTCTAACCATAATCCTAACCCTAACCCTAACCCTACCCAAAACACGAATCTGAACCCTAACATTTACCCTAACCCCAACCCTAACCCTAATCCTGACCCTAATCCTAACCCTAACCCTAACCTAACCCTAACCCGAACCCTAACCTGAACCCGAACCTTAATCCTAACCCTAACCCTAACTCTAAACCTAACACTAACGCTAAACCTAAACTTATCCCCAACCCTAACCTTAACCCGAACCCTAACCCGAACCATAACCCTAACCCAAACCCTAACCCGAACCTGAACACTAAGTCTAACCCTAATCCCAACCTGAACCCTAACCCTAAACCTTACCCTAACACTAACAGTAACGCCAACCCAAACCCTAAACCTAACCTGAAACCTAACACTAAAGCTAAACTTAACCCTAACCCGAACCCGAACCCTAACCTGAATACTAAGTTTAAGCCTAAACCTAACCCGAACCCTAAACCTAACCCTAAACCTAACCCTTGCCCGAACACGAACCATAACCCTAATCCTAAACTTAACCCTAACCCGAACCCAAACCCGAACCCTAACCCTAATCTTAAACCTAACCCTAAACCGAAACCGAACCCTAACTTTAATCCGAACCCAAACCCAAACCCTAACCCTAACCCTAACCCTAACCTTAACCCTAACCCGAACCCGAACCCTAACCCTAATCCTAACCTAACCCTAACCCGAAAACGAACCCTAAACCTAACCCGAACCCAAACCTTAACCCTAACCCTAAACCTAACATTAATCCTAAACCTAACCCTATCTCAAACACTAACCCTAACCCGAACCCGAATATTACTCCTAACATTAACCCGAACCCTAACCCTAAACCTTACACTAACCCTAACCCTAACCCAAACCCTAACCCTAACCCCCCTAACCCTAACCCTAACCCAAACCCTAACAATAACCCTAACCCTAATACTAAACCTAACCCTAACTCGAACACTAACCCTAACCCTAACCCTAACCTGAACACTAACACTGTCCCTAAACCTAACCCGAACCCTAACATGAACCCGAACCCTACCCCTAACCCTAACCTAACCCTAAACCGAACCCCAACCCTAAACCTAACTCTACAACTAACCCTAAACCTAACCCGAACCTGAACCCGAACACTAACCCTACCCTAAACCTAACCCTAACCCTAACCCTAACTCGAACCCAAACCCTAACCCTAACCATCACCCTAACACTAATCCTAACCCTAACACTAACAGTAACCCTAACCCTAACCCGAACCCGAACATTAATCCTAGCCCTAACTATAACCCTAATATTAACCCTAATCCTAACCCAAAATGAATCTGAAACCGAACCCGAACCCTAACCCTAACGCTTACACTAATCCTAACGCTAATTTGAACCCTAAAGTAAACCCTAACCCTAACCCGAACCCTAACCCCTACCGGAACAATAACCCTAACACTAACCCTAAGCATAATCGTAACCCTAACATGAAGCCAAACCCTAACCGAAATCCTAACCCTAAACCTAAACCTAACCCTAACCCGAACCCTAACCCTAACCCTAAACCTAATCCGAACCCTAACGCTAACCCTAACTCTAATCCTAACCCTAACCCTAACCCTTACCCGAACTCTAAATCTAACCCTAAGCCTAACACTAACCCTAAGCAGAACCCAAAACCTAACCATAACACTAACCCAAACCCAAACAATTACCCTAACCCAAAACCTAACAACCCTAACCCTAATCCTAAACCTAACCCTAACCCTAACCCAAACCCTAAACCTAAACGTAACCCTAAACCTAACACTAACCCGAACCCGAACCCGAACACTAACCCTAACCCTAACCCGAAGACTAACACTAACCCTAACACTAATCTTATCCCGAACCCTAACCCTAACCCTTAACGTGACCCTAACCCTATCCCGAACCGAAAACTTAACACTAACCCAAATCCTAACCCTAACCCTAACCCTAACCCTAACCTGATCCCTAACCCTTACCCCAACCCTAACCCTAACACTAAACCTAAGCCTAATCGAAACACTAACATGAAGCCAAACACTAACCCTATCCCTAACCCTAAACCTAACCCTAACCCTAACCCAAAACCTAACAATAACCCTAACCCAAAATCTAAACCTAACCCTAAACCTAACCCGAACCCTAACCCGAACCCTAACCCTAACCTGACACTAAATCTAACCCTAACCCTAAACCTAAACCTATCCTGAACCCTAACCCAAACCGTAGCCCTAACCCTAACCCTAACCCTAATCCTAAACCTAATCCTAACTCTAACTCGAACCCGAACCCGAACCTGAACCAAAACCCTAACCCTAACCCTAACCCTAACCCTAATCCTAATCCTAAACCTAACCATAACCCGAAACCTAACCCTTACCCGAACGCTAACCCTATCCCTAACCCTAAACCTAACCCAACCTTAACACTAACCCAAACCCGAACCCTAACCCTAACCCAAAACCTAACCCTAACCCTAAACCTAATTCTAACCCTAACCAGAACCCGAATCCGAACACTAACCCTAACGCTAAACCTAACCCGAACCTGAACCAAAACCCTAAAACTATCCCTAAGCCTAAAACTAATCCGAACCCTAACACTAACCAGAACTCTAACCCTAACCCTAACACGAACCTGAAACATAACCCTAAGCCTAACCCTACCCCTAAACCTAACCCTAACCCTAAGCCTAACCCTAATCCGAACACTAACCCTAACCCTTACCCGAACCCTAAATCTACCCCTAAGCCTAACACTAACCCTACCCGAACCCAAAACTTAACCATAACACAAATCAAACCCTAACCCTTACCCTAACCAAAAACCTAACAATAACCCTAACCCTAATCCTAAACCTAACCCTAACCCTAACCTGAACCATTACCCTAAACGTAACCCTAATCCTAACACTAACCCGAACCCGAACCCGAACCCTAACCCTAACCCGAAGACTAACACTAACCCTAATCCTAACATTATCCCGAACCCTAACCCTATACCTTAAACTGACACTAACCCTATCCTGAACCTGAAAACTAACCCTAACCCAAATCCTACCCTAACCCTAACCATAAACCTAACCCTAACCCGAACCCTAACCTGAACCCAAACCCTAATCCTAACCCTAACCCTAACCCTAAACCTAACCCTAACCCTAAACCTAAAATTATCCCCAAACCTAACCCTAAACCGAACCCTAACCCTAACCCTAATTTGAACCCTAACCCTAACCCTAAACCTAACCTGAACACTAAGTCTAACCCTAATCCCAACCTGAACCCTAATCCTAAACCTTACCCTAACACTAACACTAACACCAACCCGAACCCTCAACCTAACCTGAAACCTAACACTAAAGCTAAATCTAACCCTAACCCGAACCCTAACCTGAACACTAAGTCTAACCCTAAACCTAACCCAAACCCTAAACCTAATCCTAACACTAACCCTTGCCCGAACACGAACCCTAACCCTAATCCTACCCTTAACCCTAACCCGAACCCCAACCCGAACCCTAAACCTAATCCTAAACCTAACCCTAACCCGAAACCGTACCCTAAACCTAACCCGAACCCAAACCCTAACCCTAACCCTAACCCTAACATTAATCCTAACTCTAACCCTAACTCGAACCCTAACCATAACCCGAACCCGAATATTACTCCTAACATTAACCCGAACCCTAAACCTAAACCTTACCCTAACCCGAACCCTAAACCTAACCATAACCCTAACCCAAAATATAACCCTTACCCGAACCCTAACCCTAACATTAACCGTAAGCCTAACCCTAACCCTAACCCGAACCCCAACCCTAACCCTAACCCAAACCCTAACAATAACCCTAACCCTAATACTAAACCTAACCCTAACCCTAACTCGAACACTAACCCTAACCCTAACCCTAACCTGAACACTAACACTATCCCTAACCCTAACCCGAACCCTAACACGAACCCGAACCCTAATCCTAACCCTAACCCCTAACCCTAAACCGAACCCCAAGACTAACACTAACCCTAATCCTAACCTTATCCCGAACCCTAACCCTATTCCTTAACCTGACACAAACCCTATTATGAACCTGAAACCTAACCCTAACCAAAATCCTAACCCTAACCCTAACCCTAACCTGAACCCGAACCCTAAATCTAACCCTAACCCTATCCCGTACCCAAAGCCAAACCCTAATCCTAACCCTATCCCTAACCTGAACCCGAACCCGAACCCAAACCCTAACCCTTACCCTAACCCTAAACCTAAGCCTAACCATAACCGTAAACCTAACCCTAACCCTAACCCGAATACCCACTCTAAACCTAACCCTAACCCTATCCACAACTCTAACCCTAACACTAACCGAAACCATGACCCTAACCTGAACACTAACCCTAACTCTAATCCTAACCGGAACCCTAAACCTAAGCCTAACCCTAACCCTAACACTAACCCGAACCCTAACCCTAAACCTAAACCCTCCCTAACCCTAACCCGAACCCTAAACCTCAACCTAACCCTAACCCTAACCCTAACCCGAAACAGAACCCGAACCCTAACCCTAGCACTAACCCTAACCCGAACAAGAACCCTAACCCTAACCATAATTCTAACCCTAACCCGAACACTATCCCGAAACCAAACTCTAATCCGAACACTAACCCTAACCCGAACCCTAAACCTAACACTATCCCTACACCTAACACTATCCCTAACCCGAACCCGAACCCTAAACCGAAACCTTACCCTAACCCTATCCCGAACTCGAAACCTAACCTGAACCATAACACTAACCCTAACCCTTACTCGAACCCAAACCTAATCCTAATCCTAACTCTAACACTAATCCTAACCCTAACCCTAACAATAACACTAAGCCGAACACGAACCCGAATGCGAACACTAACCCTAATACTTACCCTAACCCTAACCCTAACCCGAATCCTAACCCTAACCCTAACCCTAACTCTAACCCGAACCCGAACACTAACCCTAACCCGAATCATAACCCTAATCCTAACCCTTACCCGAACTGAATCTAAACCCGAACGCTAACCCTAAACCTTACCCTAACCCTAACCCTCACCCAAATCCTAACCCTAAAACTAACCCTAACCCTAACTCCAACCTAAACTGAACCCGAACCCTAACCCACCCAAACTCTAAAATAACCCTAACCCTAATCCAAAACCTAACCCTAACCCTAACCCTAACCTGAACACTAACTCTAAACCTAATCCTAACCTGAACCCTAACACTAAACCTAACCCTAACCCTAAACCAAAACCAAACCCTAACCCTAACCCTAACCCTAAGCTTAACCCGAACTCTAACCCTAACCCTAACCCTAACTCTAACCCTAAACCGAACCCGAACCCTAACCCGAAGCCAAGCCCTAACAATAACCCTGACCCTAATCCTAAACCTAAACCTAACAATAACCCTAACCTGAACACTAACTCTAACCCTAATCCTGACCCGAACCATAACCCTAAGGCTAACCCTAACCCTAACCCTTAGCCGAAACCGAAACCGAAACCGAACCAGAACCCTAACACTAACCCTAACCCGAACACGAACCATAACCCTAACCCTAACCCCAAACCTAACCCGAAAGCTAACGTTAATCCTAACCCTAAACCGAACCCTAACCCGAACCCGAACACTAACCTGAACAATAACCCTAACCCGAACCCTAAACCTAACACTAACCCTACATCTAACCCTATCCCTAACCCGAACCCGAACCCTAACCCTTCCCGAAAACCTAAACCTAACACTAAACCTAACCCGAAACCTAACCCGAATCCTTACCCTAACCCTAACCATAACCCTAAACCGAACCCTAATAATAACACTAACCCTAATCCTAAACATAACCCTAAAACTAACCAGAACCCTAACCCTAACTGAACACTAACCCTAACCCTAAACCTAACCCGAACACTGAACCTAAACCTCACCCTAACCCTAACACTAACCCGAACCCGAAACCTAAACCTAACCCTAACGTGAAACCGAACCCGAACCTGAACACGAACTCTAACCCTAACCCTAACCCGAACCCTAACAGTTACCCTAACCCTTACTCTAACCTTAACCCTAACCCTAACCCGAACCCGAAACCTAACCCTAATACTAAAGCTAACCTTAACCCTAACCCAAACCCAAACCCGAACCCTACCCTAACCCTCACCCTAACCCTAACCCTAACCCGAACCCTAACCCTAACCCTAAACCAAAGCCTAACCCGAAAGCTAACCCAAACCCTAACCCTAAACTGAACCCTAACACGAACCCGAACCCTAAAGCTAACACTAAACCTAACCCTAACCCTAAACCTAACCCTACACCTAAGCCTAACCCTAACCTGATCCTTAACCCTAACCCGAACCCGAACCCGAACCCAAACTCTAACCCTAACCCTAAACCTAAACCTAACCATAACCCTAACCCTAACCGTAACCCTAATCCTAACCCTAAACCCTAACAATAACCAGATCCCATTAACAGTTTTTTTTTTTTTTTTTTTTTTGCAGTAACAGTTTTCATTTTTAGGTTTCACTCTCTTTTCTACTATATGAATACATGTAGTTGGAACTCTAAGTCAAACACGGCGTGTGCTAGCTCTTTGAAACTTGACACAATAAAGTAGTTCCAAATTGTATGTCTATGGTTTTTTCCTATTGGGGTAGCCCTAAGCAGAGACAGTCGAAAATCACTTTTTTGAAAGGGGTTTCCAAGCTTCCCCAAAACTACGAGATTCCTGAAATAATAGCAAATATTTTTTCACAAAATCTTAAGGATACTTTCAGGTAATGATCAGTACACCAATCCCACTTGGCTCACCAAATTTCGTTCTTCTAGGTTAAACCGTTTGTTTGCAGTAACGGTTTTCATTTTTAGATTTCAATCTGTTTTATCATATATGGACACATGTAGCTGGAACTCTAAATCAAACACGGTTTGTGCTAGCTCTTTGAAACTTGACACAGTAAAATAATTAAAGTTCTGTCTGTAGGGTTTGTTTCCTATTGATGTAGCCCTAAGCAGAGACTGGAGAAAATCACTATCATTGAAAGGGGTTGCCAAGCTTCCCAAAAACTACGAGTTTCTTGAAATCTCAGCAAATACTTTTTGATCCAATCTTGATGATACTTTCAGGTAATGATTAGTACACCAATCCCACTTGGCTCACCAAATTTCGTTCTTCTAGGTTAAACAGTTGGTTTGCAGCAACAGTTTTCATTTTTAGGTTTCACTCTGTTTTCTCCTATATAAATACATGTAGTTGGAACTCTAAATCAAATACGGTTTGTGCTAGCTCTTTGAAACTATACACAATAATATTATTCCAAGTTCTATCTCTATGGTTTGTTTGGTATTGGGGTAGCCCTAAGCAGAAACAGGCGAAAATCACTTTCATTGAAAGGGGTTGCCAATCTTCCAAAAATCTATGAGTTTCCTGAAATCTCAGCAAATATTTTTTCACCCAATCTTGATGATACTTTCAGGTAATGATCAGTACACCAGTCCCAATTGGCTCACCAAATTTCGTTCTTCTAGGTTAAACCGTTGGTTTGCAGTAACAGTTTTCATTTTTAGGTTTTACTGTGTTTTCTCCTATATAAATACATGTAGTTGGAACTCTAAATCAAACACAGTTTGTGCTAGCTCTTTGAAAGTTGACACAATAAAGTATTTCCAAGTTCAATCTCTATGGTTTGTTTCCTATTGTGGTAGCCCTAAGCAGAGAGAGGCGAAAATCACTTGAATTGAAAGCGGTTGCCAAGCTTCCCAAAAACTATGAGTTTCCGGAAATCTCAGCAAATGTTTTTTCACCCAATCATGATGATACTTTCAGGTAATGATCAATAAACGAGTCCCACTTGACTCACCAAATTTCGTTCTTCTGGGTTAAACCGTTCGTTTGCAGTAATGGTTTTCATTTTTAGGTTTCAATCTGTTTTCTTCTATATGGATACATGTAGTTGGAACTCTAAATCAAACATGGTTTCTGCTAGCTCTTTGAAACTTGTCACAATAAAGTAGTTCCAAGTTCTGTCTGTATGGTTTGTTTTCTGTTAATGTGGCTCTAAACAGAAACTGGCAAAAATCACTTTCATTGAAATGGGTTGCCAAGATTCCAAAAAACTACGAGTTTCTTGAAATATCAGCAAATGTTTTTTCAACCGTAACCCTAACCTTAACCCTAACCATTACCCGAAACCGAACCCGAACCCGAAACCTAACCCTAACCCAAACACAAAACCGAACACTAATACTAATGCGAACCCGAACCCGATCCATAACTCTAACCCTAACCCTAAACCTAACCATAACCCTAACCCTAATCCTAACCCAAACCCTAACACTAACCCCTAAACCATAACCCTAAATCTAACCCGAACCCTAACCCTAACACTAAACGAACCCTAAACATAAACCTAAGCCTCACACTAAGCCTAACCCTAAACCTAACCTGAACCAGAAGCTTAAACCTAACACTAACCCGAACAGAAACCGAACCCGAACCACAACCCTAACCCAAACCCTACCACTAACCACTAACCCCTAACCCTAACCCTAACCCTAACCCTAACCCTAACTCTAACCCGAACACTAACCATAACCCTAAACCTAACACTAACCCTAATCCGAACTCTAACCCTAAGCCTAAACCTAACCGTAACCGTAACCAAAAACCTTACCATAACCCTAAGCCTAACCCTAAATCTAAACCTAACCCAAACCCTAACAGTAACCCTAACCCTAATCCTAAACCTAACTCTAACCCTAACCGGAACCCTAACCTAACCCCAACCCTAACCTGAACAGTAACTCTAACCCTAACCCTAACCCTAATAATAAACCTAACCCTAATCCTAACCCTAACCCAAAACCTAACAATAACCCCAAACCTAACCCTAAACCTAACACTAACCTGAACCCGAACCCTAACCCTAACCCGAACCCAAATCCTAATCCGAAACCGAACCCAAACACTAACCCTAACCCTAACCCTAAAACTAACCCTAAACCCTAACCCGAACCCTAACAATAACTCTAACCGTAAACCTGACCCTAACCCGAACCCGAACCCTAACCCTAACTCTAACCATAAACCCTAATTCTATATCTAACCCTAACCCAAACCCTACCCCTAACCCTAATCCTAAACTTAACCCTAACCCTAACAATAAGCCTAACCCTAATCCTAACCACAACCCGAACCCGAACCCGAACCCGAACCTTAACCCAAACCTTACCCTAAACCTAACCCAAACCCAAACCCGACCCTGACCCTAACCCTAACAGTAACCCTATACCTAACCCGAACCCGAACCCGAAACCGAACACTAAACCGAACCCTAAACCAAACCCTAACACTAACCCTAACCCTAACCTGAACCCTAACACTAACCCTAACCCTACACCTAACACTTACCTGAAGCCGAACCCTAACCCTAAACCTAACCCTAACCCTAAACCCAAACTGAACCTGATCTCTAACCCTAACCCTAACCATAACCCTAACCATAACCCAACCCTAACCCTAACACTAACCATAATTCCAATGTCAACCCTAACCAGAACCCTAAACCCAACACTAATCCTAACCCTAAACCTAACCCTAACCCTAAACCTTACCCTAATCCTATCCCTAACCCGAACCCTAACCCGAAGCCTAACCCTAAACCTAACCCTAACCCGAACCCTAACACTAACCAGAACCCTAACCCTAACCAGAACCCTAACCCTAATACTAACCCTAAGACCAACCCTAACCCTAAACCGAACCCAAGCCCTAACCCTAACCCTAACCCTATCCCTAACCCTAAGCCTAAAAAAAACCCTAACAATAACCATAAACCTAATCCTAAACGTAACCCTAACGCTAACCAGAACACTAACCCTAACCCTCACCCTAACCTGACCCCGAACCCTAACCCTAACCCTAACCCTAACCCTAACCCTAATACTAACACTAATCCCAACCGTAACCCGAACCGGAAACCGAACCTGAACCCTAACACTAACCCTTACCCTAACCCTAAACCTAACGCTAACCGTAACCCGAACCCGAACATGAACCTTAACCTAACCCTAACCCGAAACCTTACACTAACCCTACACCTATCCCTAACCTGAACCCTAACCCTAACCCTAAACCTAACCCTATTCGGAACCCGAAACCTAACCCTAACCCTAAACCTAACCTTAACCCTAACCCGAACCCGGACCCTAACACTAAACCTAATCCTAAGCCTGAACACAATGCTAACCAAAACCCTAACCGTAACTCGAAAGCCAAACCTAACCCTAACCCTAACCCTAACCCTAACCTTAGCCCGAACCCTAAACTTGGCCCTAACCCTAACCCTAACCCTAACCCTAACCCTAACCCTAACCTTAGCCCGAACCCTAACCTTGGCCCTAACCCTAACCCTAACCCGAACCCGAAAACTAACCCTAACCCTTACCCGAACCTTAACAATAACCGTAACACTTACCCTAACCTTAACCCTAACCTGAACCCTTAACCAAAGCTTAACCCTAAACCTAACCCTAACCCGAACCCTAACGCTCACCAGAACCCTACCCTAACCCTAAACCTAAGACTAACCATAACCCTATCCCGAAACGAAACCCTAACGCTAACCCTAACCCTAACCGTAAACCTACAACTAACACTAACCCTAACCCGAAACCAAACGCAATCCCTAACCCTAACCCTAACACTAACTCTAACCCTAAAACTAACCCTAACACGATCCCAAAACCGAAACCGAACCCTGATCCTAATCCTAACCCTAACCCTTAAACAAACCCGAACCTTAAACCTAAAGCTAACCCTAAACCTAACACTAATCCTAACACTAAACCTAAGCCTAACACAAACTTGAACACAAACCAGAACACTAACCATAACCCTAACACTAATCCTAACACTAACCCTAAACCTAACCCTAACCCTCACCCTAAACCGTAACCCGAACCCTAACCCTAATCCTAATCCTAAACCTAAACCTAACCATTACCGGAACCTGAACTCGAACCCGAACCCTAACCCTAACCCTTACCCTAACTCTAACCCGAAACCTAAACCGAACCCTAACCATAACGCTAACCCTAACCCGAACCGAAAACGTAACCATAACCCTAACCCTAACCAGAATCCAAACCATAATCCGAATACGAACCCAAACACTAACCCTAACCCTAACCCTAAAACTAACCCTAAACCCTAACCCGAACCCTAACAATAACTCTAACCGTAAACCTGACCCTAACCCGAACCCGAACCCTAACCCTAACCCTAACCATAAACCCTAATTCTAACTCTAACCCTAACCCAAACCCTACCCCTAACCCTAATCCTAAACTTAACCCTAACCCTAAAAATAAGCCTAACCCTAATCCTAACCATAACCCGAACCCGAACCCGAACCCGAACCTTAACCCAAACCTTACCCTAACCTAAACCTAACCCGAACCCTGACCCTAACCCTAACAGTAACTCTATACCTAACCAAAACCCGAACCCGAAACCGAACACTAAACTGAACCCTAACCAACACTAACCTAACCCTAACCCTAACCCTAACCTGAACCCTAACACTAACCCTAACCCGACACCTAACCCTTACCTGAACCCGAACCCTAACCCTAAACCTAACCCTAACCCTAAACCCAAACTGAACCTGACCTCTAACCCTAACCCTAACCCTAACCCTAACCATAACCCAACCCTAACCCTAACACTGACCATAATTCGAATGTCACCCCTAACCAGAACCCTAAACCCAACACTAATCCTAAACCCTAAACCTAACCCTAACCCTAAACCTTATCCTAATCCTATCCCTAACCCGAACCCTAACCCGAAGCCTAACCCTAAAACTAACCCTAACCCTAACCCTAACCCTAACCCGAAACGTGACCCTAACCCTAACAGTAACCCTATACCTAACCTGAACCCGAACCCGAACCCGAAACCGAACACTAAACCGAACCCTAATCCAAACCCTAACACTAACCCTAACCCTAACCTGAACCCTAACACTAACACTAACCCAACACCTAACACTTACCTGAAGCCGAACCCTAACCCTAAACCTAACCCTAACCCTAAACCCAAACTGAACCTGACCTCTAACCCTAACCCTAACCCTAAACCTAACCATAACCCAACTCTAACCCTAACACTAACCATAATTCCAATGTCAACCCTAACCAGAAACCTAAACCCAACACTAATCCTAACCCTAAACCTAACCCTAACCCTAAACCTTACCCTAATCCTATCCCTAACCCGAACCCTAACCCGAAGCCTAACCCTAAACCTAACCCTAACCCGAACCCTAACACTAACCAGAACCCTAACCCTAACCAGAACCCTAACCCTAATCCTAACCCTAAGACCAACCCTAACCCTAACCCGAACCTAAACCCTAACCCTAACCCTAACCCTATCCCCAACCCTAAGCCTAACCAAAACCCTAACAATAACCACAAACCTAATCCTAAACGTAACCCTAACCCTAACCAGAACACTAAGCCTAACCCTAACCCTGAACTGACCCCGAACCCTAACCCGAACCCGAACCCGAACCCTAACCCTAACCCTAACCCTAATACTAACACTAATCCTAATCGTAACCTGAACCGGAACCCGAACCTGAACCCTAACACTAACCCTTACCCTAACCCTAAACCTAACGCTAACCCTAACCCGAACCCGAACATGAACCTTAACCTAACCCTAACCCGAAATCTTACACTAACCCTACACCTGTCCCTAACCTGAACCCTAACCCTAACCCTAAACCTAACCCTATTCCGAACCTGAAACCTAACCCTAACCCTAAACCTAACATTAACCCTAACCCGAACCCGGACCCTAACACTAAACCTAAGCCTAAGCCTAAACACAACGCTAACCAAAACCGTAACCGTAACTCGAAAGCCAAACCTAACCAGAAACCTAACCCTAACACTAAACCTAAATCTACACCTCAACATAACCCTACCCCTAACCCTAACCCTAACCCTAACCCTAACTTTAACCCGAACCCTAACCTTTGCCTTAACTCTAACCCTAACCCTAACCCTAACCCGAACCCGAACCCGAAACCTAACCCTGACCCTTACCCGAACCTTAACCCTAACCCTAACACTTACCCTAACCTTAACCCTCACCCAAACCCTTAACCAAAGCTAAACCCTAAACCTAACCCTAACCCGAACTCTAACCCTCACCAGAACACTAACCGTAACCCTAAACCTAAGACTAACCATAACCCTATCCTGAAACGAAACCCTAACGCTAACCCTAACCCTAACCATAAACCTACAACTAACACTAACCCTAACCAGAACCCAAACGCAATCCCTAACCCTAACCCTAACAGTAACCCTAACCCTAAATCTAACCCTAACACGATCCCAAACCCGAAACTGAACCCTAATCCTAATCCTAACCCTAAACCTTACACAAACCCGAACCTTAAACCTAACGCTAACCCTAAACCTAACACTAATCCTAACACTAAACCTAACCCTAACACAAACTTGAACCCAAACCCGAACCCTAACCCTAACACTAATCCTAACCCTAACCCGAAACCTAACCCTAACCCTCACCCTAAACCTAACCCGAACCCTAAACCTAACCCTAACCCTAACCCTAATCCTAATCCTAAACCTAAACCTAACCATTACCGGAACCTGAACTCGAACCCGAACCCGAACCCTAACCTTAACCCTAACCCTAACTCTAACCCGAAACCTAAACCGAACCCTAACCCTAACCCTAACCCTAACACGAACCCGAACCGGAACCCTAACCCTAACCCTGAACCCTAATACTAACACTAAACCAAACCCTAAACTGAAGCCTAAACCTAACCCTAACGCTAACCTTAACCCTAATCCTAATCCTAAACCTAAAACTAACCATTACTGGAACCTGAACTCGAACCCGAACCCTAAACCTAACCCTAAGCCTAACTCTAACCCGAAACCTAAACCTAACACTAAACCTAACCGTAACACTATCCCGAACCCGAACCCAAACTCGAAGCCTATCCCTAACCCTAACTCTAACCTGAAACCTAACCCTAAGCCTAAAATGAACGCTACCCCTAACCATAACCATACAAGAAACTGAACCCTAACCCTAACCCTAAAACCAACCCTTATCCTAACCCTAAACCTAATACTTACCCTAACCCTAATCCGAATCTGAACCCTAACCCTAACCCTCATGCTAACCCTAACCCTAACCCAAATCCTAAACCTAACTATAACCCTAAACCTAACCGTAACCATAACCCAAATACTAACCCTAATCCTAACCCTAACCCGAACCCGAAACAGAACCCTAGCCCTAACCCTTATCCTAACCCTAACTCTAACAAAAACACTGACCCTACCCTAACTAGAACCCTAACCTGAAACCGAAACCGAACCCTAACCCTAACCCTAACCCTAAACCTAACCCTAACCCTAAACCTATCCTGAACCCTAACCGTAAACCTAACCCTAACCCTAACCCGAACCCTAACCCTAAACCTAACTCTAATCCTAACCCGAACCCTAACCCTTACAAGAACCCTAACCCTAACCCAAACCCTAACCCTTACCAGAACCCAAACCCTAAACCTAACCCTAACCCTAACCCTAACCCAAAACCTAACAATAACTATAAATCTAATCCTATACCTAACCCTAACCCTAACCCGAAACCTAACCCTAACACGAATGCTAACACTAAGCCTAACCTGAACCCTAACCCAAACCCGAAAACTAACCCTAAACCTAACCATAACCCTAAACCTAACCCTAACCCTAAATCTAACACGAATCCAAACCCTAACCCTAACCCAAACCCGAACCCTAACACAAAAGATAACGCTAAGCCTACCCCGAATGCTCACCCTAACCCTCACCCTAACCCTACTCGGAACCCTAAACCTAACACTAATCATAACGCTAACCCTAAACGTAACCGTAAACCTACCCCTAACGTGAACACTAACTCTATCCCTAATTCTAACCCGAACACTAACCCTAAACCTAACCCTAACCCTAACACTAACCCGAACCCGAACCCTAACCCTAAACCTAACCCTAACCCGAAAAATAACACTAACCCTATACCAAAACCTAACCCTAATCCGAACCCGATCCAGACCCGAAACTGAACCCTAACCCTAATCCTAACCCTAATACTAACCCGAACCCGAACCCTAAACCTAATGCTAACCCTAAACTAAACCTAACAATAATCCGAACACAAACACTAACTCTAACCATAACCCGAACCCAAACCCTAACCCTAACCCTAACCCTAACACTAAGTCTACCCTAACCCTAACCCTAAACCTAACCCTAAACCTAACCCAAACCCTTAACCTAACCCTAACCCTTACCCTAACCCAAATCTAACCCGAATCGTAACCCTAACCCTAACCCTAACCCTACCCCAACCCGAACCCGAACCTGACCACTAACCCTAACCTTACCCGAACCCTAACCTGAACCCTAACCTTACCCGAAAATCTAACACTAACCCTAACCCTAAACCTAACCCTAACCCTAAACCAAACCCTAACAATAACCCTAACCCGAATCCTAAACCTAACCCTAACCCTAACCCTAACCCTAAAATGAACACTAACTCTAACCCTAACCCTAACCCTATACCTAACACTAACCCTAACACTAACCCGAAAACGAACCTTAACCCTAACACTAACCACAACATGAACACTAACCCTAACCCTAAACCTATCCCGAACCCTAACCCTAACCCTTACCCTAACCCTAATCCTAAACCGAATCCTAACCCTAACCCTAACCCTAAACCTAACCCAAATCCTAAACCTAACCCGAACCCTAACCCGAACCTTAACCCTTCCCGAACCGTAACCCAAACTCTAAGCCGAACCCTAACCCAAACCCGACCCCAAACCCTAACCCTAATCCTAACCCTAACCCTAACCCTAACCCTAACCCAAACTATACCCTAACAATAATCCTAACCCTAATCATAAACCTAACCCTAACCCTAAACCTAAACTTAAACCTAACCCTTACCATAACCTGAACACTAACTCTAACCCTAATCCTAACCCGAACCCTAACCCTAAACCTAACCCCAAATCTAAACCCAACCCGAAACCGAACCCGAAACCTAACCCTAACCCTAACCCTAACACTAACACTAAGCCTATCCCTAAACCTAACCCTAACCCGAACCCTAACCCTAACCATAAACTTGACCATAACACTGTCCTGAACTCGAAACCTAACCCGAACCCTAAACCTAACACTAAAACTTACCCGAAACCAAAATCTAACCCTAATCCTAACTCTAACACTAATCCTAACCCTAACCCTAACCCGAACACGAACCCGAACCCGAACAATAACCCAAACACTAACACTAACCCGAATCCTAAACCTAAGACTAACCCTACACCTAACCCTATACCTAAACCGAACCAAATCCGAACCCTAACCCTAACCATAACCTGAACACTAACTCTAACCCTAATCCTAACCCGAACCCTAACCCTAAATATAACCTTAACCCTAACCCTAACACGAAACCGAATCCGAACCCTAAACCTAACCCGAACAATAACCCTAACCCTAACCTTCAAACTAAACCTAACCTAACCCTAACCCTAACCTATCCTGAACACTAACCCAAACCCTAATCCTAATCCTAACCCTAAACCTAACCCTAATCCTAACTCTAATCCTATCCCGAATCTTAACCCTAACCCTAACCCGAATCCTAACCCTAACCCTAACCCGAACCCGAACAATAACCCTAAACCGAACCCTAAACCTAACCCTAACCCTAAACCTAACCCTAA
This sequence comes from Urocitellus parryii, assembly GCF_045843805.1. NCBI lineage: Eukaryota > Metazoa > Chordata > Mammalia > Rodentia > Sciuridae > Urocitellus > Urocitellus parryii. The sequence goes on along the minus strand of NW_027552520.1, from coordinate 32,322 downwards.
ACCTAACCCTAAACCTAACCCTAACCCGAACCCGAACCCAAACCCTAACCCTAATCCTAACCCTAACACTAATCCTAACACTTAACTTAATCCTAAACCTAACCCTAACCCTTACCCGAACCCGAACCCTAACTCTCACACTAATCCTAACCGTAACCCTAAACCTAACCCTAAACCTAACCCTAAACATAACCCTAAACCTAATACTAACCCTATTCCTAACACTAACGCGAACACGAACCCGAACACGAACCCTAACCCTAATACTTACCCTAATCCTAACCATATCCCGAACCCTAACCCTAACCTTAACCCTAAAATGAACCCTAACCCTTACCCGAACCCTAACCCTAACCCTAACCCTAAGCCTAACCCTAACCCTAACCCAAACCCAAACCCTAACCATAAGCCTAACCCTAACCCTAAACCTAAACCTAACCCTAACCCTAATATTAACCCTAATCCTAACCCTAACCCGAATCCGAAGCCCAATCCGAATCCTAACCTTACCCGAATCCTAACCCTAACCATAAGCCTAAACCTAACCCTAACCCTAAACCACACCCTAACAATAACCCTAAACCTAATCCTAAACCTAACCCTAACCCTAACCCTAACCCTAACCTGAACACTAACTCTAACAATAACACTAACCCTAAACCTAACACAAACCCTAACACTAACCCGAAAACGAACCTTAACCCTAACCCTGACCCTAACCTGAACACTAACCCTAACCCTAAACCTCTCCCGAACGCTAACACTAACCATTACTCTAACCCTAACCCGAATCCTAACCCTAAAACTAACCATAACACGAACCCAAACCTTACCCAAGCCCTCACCCTAACACTAAACCTAAGCCTAACCCTAAACCAAACCCGAACCCTAACCCTAAACCTAACCCAAAGCCTAACGCGAACCCTAACCGTAACCCTAAACATAACCCTAAAAATAACCCTACCCTAAACTCTAACCCTAACCCTAACTCGAACCCGAACCCGAACCCGAAACCTAACCCTAACCCTAACACTAATCCTAACCATAACCCTAACCCTAACCCTAACCCTAACTCAAACCCTATCCCTAACCCGAACCTGAACCCTAACTCTAACCGTAACCCGAACACGAACCCTAACCATAACCCTAACCCTAACCATAAGCCTAACCCTAACCCGAACCCAAACCCTAACCCTACCCTAACCCTACCCAAACCCTAACCCGAAACCGAATACGAACCCTAACCCTAAACGTAACCCGAATCCGAACACGAACCCTAATCCTAACCCTAAGCCTAAACCGAACACTAGTCCTAACCCTAAACGTAACCCGAACCCTAAACCTAACCCTAACCCTACACCTAACCCTATACCTAACCTGAACCCAAACCCGAACTCTAACCCTAACCCTAACCCTAACCTGAACACTAACTCTAACCCTAATACTAACCCAAACCCTAACCCTAAACCTAACCCTAACTTAACCCAAACCCGAAACCGCATCCGAATTATAATCCTAACACGAACAATAACCCTAACCCTAACCCTAACCCTAAACCTAACCTAACCCTAACCCTACACCTATCCATAACCAAAACCAAAACCCGAACCCGAAACCTAACCCAAACCCTAAACTAACCCTAACCCTAACCTGAAACCGAACCCGACCCCTAACCCTAACCCTAACACTAAACCTACAACTAACCCTAACCTAACACTAACCCTACCCTGAACCCTAACCCTAACCCTAACCCTAACCCTAAGCCGAACCCTAACCTGAACCCTAACCCTAACCCTAACCCTAACCCGAAAACGAAACATAACCCTAACCCTAACCCTAAGCCTAAACCAAACGCTAACACTAACCCTAACCCTAACCCTAACCCGAAACCGAATCCGAACACTAACACTAACCCTAACAATAACCCGAACACAAACCCTAACCCTAACCCTAACCCTAAGCCTAACCCGAACGCTAACCCTAAACCTAAACCAAACACAAAACCTTATCCAAACCTTAACCCGAACCGAAACACTAAACCTAACCCTAACCATAACACTAATCCTAACCCTAACCCTAACACTAAACCTAACCCTAACCCTAACCCTAATATTAACCCTAATCCTAATCCTAACAAGAACACGAACCAAACCCCAACACTAACCCTAACCCTAACACAAACCCTAACAATAGCCCTAACCTTAATCCTAACCCTAACCATAACCCTAACCTAAAACACTAACACTAACCCGAACCCAAACCCAAAACCTAACCCGAAACCTAACACTAACCCTAAACCTAACCCTAACCCGAACACGAACCCGAACCCGAACCCTAACCCTGAGCCTAAACTGAACCCTAAAGCTAACACTAAACCTAACCCTATCCCTAACCAAAACCCTAACAATAACCCTAAACCTAATCCTAAACCTAACACTAACCCTAACCCGAACCCTAACCCAAACACTAACCCTAACCCGAACCCTAAACCTAACCCTAACCCTACACCTAACCCTATACCTAACCTGAACCCAAACCCGAACTCTAAACCTAACCCTAACCCTAACCTGAACACTAAATCTAACCCTAATACTATCCCGAACCCTAACCCTAAACCTAACCCTAACCTAACCCTAACCCGAAACCGCATCCGAATTATAATCCTAACACGAACAATAACCCTAACCCTAACCCTAACCCTAAACCTAAACTAACCCTAACCCTACACCTATCCATAACCAAAACCAAAACCCAAACCCGAAACCTAACCCAAACTCTAAACTAACCCTAAACCTAACCCGAAACCGAACCCGACCCCTAACCCTAACCCTAACACTAAACCTACAACTAACCCTAACCTAACACTAACCCTAAACCTAACCTGAACCCTAACTCTAACCCTAACCCAAACCCGAACCCGAACCATAACCCTAACCCTAACCCTAAGCCTAAACCAAATGATAACACTAACCCTAACCCTAACCCTAACCCGAAACCGAATCTGAACCCTAACCCTAACCTTAACAATAACCCGAACACGAACCCTAACCCTAACCCTATCACTATGCCTAACCCGAACGCTAACCCTAAACCTAAACCCAACCCAAACCCTAATCCAAACCCTAACCCGAACCCAAGGACTTAACATAAACCTAACCATAACACTAATCCTAACCATAACCCTAACCCTAACTGTAATCCTAACCCTAACACTAAACCTAATCCTAACCCTAACCCTAATACTAACCCTAATCCTAATCCTCACAAGAACACGAACCAAACCCCAACACTAACCCTAACCCTAACACAAACACTAACAATAGCCCTAACCTTAATCCTAACCCTAACCATAACCCTAACCTGAACACTAACACTAACCCGAACCCGAACCCAAAACCTAACCAGAAACCTAACACTAACCCTAAACCTAACCCTAACCTGAACCCGAACCCGAACCCGAACCCTAAACCTGAGCCTAAATTGAACCCTAACGCTAACACTAAACCTAACCCTAAACCTAACCAAAACCCTAACAATAACCCTAAACCTAATCCTAAACCTAACAGTAACCCTAACCCGAACCCCAACCCTAAACTTAACCCTAACCTGAACAGTAACTCTAACCCTAACCCTAACCCTAAGCCTAACCCTAAGCCTAACCCGAATGCTAACCCTAACCCTAACCCTACAAGAACCCTAACCCAAACCCGAAACCTAACCCGAACACTAACCGTAACCCGCACCCTAAACCTAACACTAACCCTACACCTAACCCTATTCCTAACCCGAAGCCGAACCCGAACCATAACCCTAACCCTAAAACTAACCCAAACCCTAACCCTAACCCGAACCCGAACCCAAACCCTAACCCTAACAATTACACTAACACTAATCCTAACCGTAACACTAACACTAACCCGAACCCTAACACTAACCCTGAACTTGACCCTAACATTATCCCGAACTCGAAACCTAACCCGAACCATAACTCTAACCCTAACCATATCCCGAAACTAAACCCTAACACTAATCCTAACTCTAACACTAATCCTAAACCTAACCCTAACCCTAACAATAACCCGAACGCGAACGCTAACCCTAACCCTAAACCTAAACCGAACCCGACCCCTAACTCTAACCCGAACCCTAACCCTAACCCTAACCCTAACCCTAACCCTAACCCAATCCTAACCCTAATCCTAACCAAAAGCCGAACCCGAACCGGAACTCTAACCCTAAACCTAACCCTAACCCTGAACCTAACTCTAACCCGAAACCAAACCTAACCCTAACCCTAACCCTAACCCTAACCCAAACCCTAACAATAAACTTAAACCTAATCATAAACCTAACACTACCTCTAACCCTAACCCTAACCCTAACCTGAACCCCAACCCGAACCCTAACCCTAACCCTAACCCTACCCTAACCCTACCCAAACCCTAACTCGAAACCGAATACGAACCCTAACCCTAAACCTAACCCAAATCCGAACACGAACCATAATCCTAACCCTAACCCTAAGCCTAAACCGAACACTAATTCTAACCATAAACCTAACCTGAACACTAACCCGAACCCGAACCCAAACCCAAATACTAACCCTAACCCGAACCCTAAACCTAACACTAACCCTACAACTAACCCTATACCTAAACTGAACCCGAACCCGAACTCTAACCCTAACCCTAACCCTAACCCTAAACCCGAACACGAACCCTAACCCTAACCCTAACCGTAATCCTAAGCCTAACCTATCCCTACCCCGAACCCAAACCCTAACCCTACCCTAACCCTACCCAAACCCTAACCCGAAACCGAATACGAACCCTAGCCCGAAGCCTAACACTTACCAAAATCCTAACCCTAACACTAACCCTAAGTCTAACCCTAAACCTAACCTAACCCTAGCCCTAACACTAACCCTAACTCTCTCCAGAACCCGAACCCAAACCCTAACGCTAAACCTGATCATAACCCTAATCCTAACCCTTACTCGAACCCGATTCCCATCCCAGAACCCTAACCATAACCCTTACCCTAACCCTAACCCTAACCCTAACTTAACCGTATCACTAACGCTAACCCTAACTCGAACCCTAACCCGAAACCCAGAAACAAGACCCTAAACCCTAACCCTAACACAAACCTAATCCTAAACCTATCCTGAATCCTAACCCTAACCCTAACCCTAACCCTAACACTAACACTAAGCCTATCCCTAAACCTAACCCTAACCCGAACCCTAACCCTAACCTTAAACCTGACCCTAAACCTGTCCCGAACTCGAAACCAAACCCGAACCCTAAACCTAACCCTAAAACGTACCCGAAACCAAATCTAACCCTAATCCTAACTCTAACACTAATCCTAACCCTAACCCTAACCATAGCCCTACCCAACCCTTACCCGAACACAAAACCTAACCCTAATCCTAACTCATAACACTAATCCTAGCTGTAACCCTAACCCGAACCTGAACCCGAACCCGAATCCGAACCCTAACCCTAACCCCTACCCTAAACCTAACCCTAACCCGAATCCTAACACTTACCCTAACCCTAACCCTAACCTAACCCGAACCCGAACCCGGACCCAAAACTTAACCCTAACCCTAACCCAAACCCTAACACTAAACCTACACTAACCCTAACCTGAACCCTAACCCTACCTTAACCCTAAGCCTAAACCGAACCAAAAACCTACCCCTAACACTAAACCTTACCGTAACCCTAACGCAAACCCGAACCGGAACCCTAACCCTAACCTTAAACCAAACACGAAACCTAACAATAACCCTAACCCTAACACAAATCCTAACCCGAATCCTAACCCTAACCGAAACCCTAACCCGAACCCTAACCCTTACCCGAACCCTAACCCCAACCCTAAGGTGAACCCTAACCCTAACCCAAACCCTAACAATAATCCTACCCTAATCCCAAACCTAACCTTAACCCTAACCCTAACCCTAACCTGAACACTAACTCTAAACCTAATCCGAACCCGAACCCTAACCCTAACACGAACCCAAAGCTCTAACCCTAAACCTAAACCTAAACCTAAACCTAATCCCAAACCTAACACTAACCCTAACCCTAACCCTAACCCTAACCCTAACCTGAACACTAACTCTAACCCTAACCCGACCTGAACCCTAACCCTAACCCTTACCCTCACCCTAAACCTAACCCGAATCCTAACCCTAATCATAAACCTAAACCTAACCCTAAACCCAACCCGAACCCGAACCGAACCCTATCCCAAAACCTAACCAGAACCCTAACATTAAACCTGCACCTAACCCTAAACTGAACCCTAACCCTAACCCTAACCCGAACTGAAAACCTAACCCTAACACTATACCTAACCCTAACCCTAACCCGTACCCGAACTCGAACCCTAACACTAACTCTAACCCGAACCCGAACCCGAACACTAACCCTAAACCTAACCCTAACCCTAATCATAACCCTAATCCTAACCCTTACCCGAACCCGATTCTGAACCCAAACCCTAACCCTAACCCTTACCCTAACCCTAACCCTAACCCTAAACCTAACCATAACACTAACCCAAACTGTAACTCGAACCCTAACCCAAACCCGAATCCCAAACCTAACCGTAACCCTAACACTAAACCTAACCCTAACCCTAACACTAACCCGAACCCGAACCAAAACCCAAACCCTAACCCTAATCCTAACCCTAAACCTAACACTTACCCAACCCTAACCCCAACCCTAACCCTTACACAAACCCTAACCCTAACCCGAACCCTAACCCGAACCCTAACCCTAAACTTAACCTTAACGCGAACCCTAACCCGTACCAGAACCCTACCCTAACCCTAACCCTAAGCCTATCCCTAAACCTAACCCGAACCCAAACAGTAATCCTAACCCTAAACCTAACCCTAACCCTAACACTAACACTAGTGCTAACCCTAACCCTAACCCTAACCGTAACCCTAACCTGAAAACTAACTCTAACACTAATCCTATCCCGAACTCGAACCCTAAACCTACCCTAACTCTAACACTAACCCGATCCCGAACCCTAACAATAAACCGAAACTGAACCCAAACCCGAACTCTAACCCTAACCCTAACCCAAACCCTAACCCTAATCCTAACCCTAACCCTAACCCTAACCCAAACCATACCCTAACAATAATCCTAACCCTAATCCCAAACCTAACCCTAACCCTAAACCTAAACCTAAACCTAACCCTGACCATAACCTGAACACTAACTCTAACCCTAATCCTAACCCGAACCCTAACCCTAAACCTAACACCAACCCTAAACCCAACCCGAAACCAAACCCGAACCCTAACCCTAACCCTAACACTAACACTAAGCCTATCCCTAAACCTAACCCTAACCCAAACCCTAACCCTAACCATAAACCTGACCCTAACCCTGTCCCGAACTCGAAACCTAACCCGAACCCTAAACCTAACCCTAAAACTTACCCGAAACCAAAATCTAACCCTAATCCTAACTCTAACACTAACCCTCACCCTAACCATAACCTTAACCATAGCCCTACCCAACACTTACCCGAACACAAAACCTAACCCTAATCCTAACTCTAACACTAATCCTAACCATAACTGAACCCTAACCTGAACCCGAACCAGAACCCGAATCCGAACCCTAACCCTAACCCTTACCCTAACCCTAACCCTAACCCGAATCCTAACACTTACCCTAACCCTAACCCAAACCCTAACCCGAACCGAACCCGAACCCGAAACCTAACCCTAACCCTTACCCAAACCCTAACACTAAACCTACACCTAACCCTAACCTGAAACCTAACCCTACCCAAACCCTAACCCTAAACAGAACCAAAAACCTAACCCTAACACTAAACCTTACCGTAACCCTAACGCAAACCCGAACCTGAACCCTAACCCTAACCTTAACCCGAAACCGAAACCGACCCCTAACCCTAACCCTAACCCTAACCGTAACACAAATCCTAACCCTAATCCTAACCCTAACCGAACCCGAATCCGAACACGAAAACTAACCCTAAACCTTACCCTAAACCTAAACCTAACCCGAATCCTAACCCTAACCGAAACCCTAACCCGAACCCTAACCCTTACCAGAACCCTAAACCTAACCCTAAGCCGAACCCTAACCCTAACCCAAACCCTAACAATAATCCTACCCTAATCCTAAACCTAACCCTAACACTAACCCTAACCCTAACCCTAACCTAAAGACTAACTCTAACCCTAATCCGAACCCGAACCCTAACCCTACCCCTAACCCAAAGCCTAACCCTAACCCTAACCCTAACACTAACCCTAATCCCAAAACTAACCCTAACCCTAACCCTAACCCTAACCTGAACACTAACTCTAACCCTAATCCGAACCCGAACCCTAAACCTAAACCTAACCCTAACCATAACCATAACCCGAAACCAAACCCGAACCCTAACACTAACCCTATCCCGAACACTAACAATAATGCTAACCCTAACCCTTACCCTAACCCGAACGCTAACCCTAAAACTAAACCTGACAGTAACCCTATCCCGAACTCGAAACCTAATCCGAACCCTAACCCTAAAACTAACCCTTACCCGAACCCAAAACCTAACCCTAATCCTAACTCTAACACTAATCCTAACCCTAACCCTAACCCTAATCCAATGCCGAATCCGAATCCGATCCCTAACCATAACCCTTACGCTAACAATAACCCTAAACCGAATCCTAAACCTAACCCTAACCCTAAACCGAACCTGAACCCCAACCCCAACCCTAACCCTAACCCTAACCCGAAGCATAACACTAAACCTACACCTAAACCTAACCTGAAATCTAACCCTAACCCTAATCCTAACCCGAACCCTAACCCTAACTCTAACCCGAACCCTAACAATAACCCTAAACCTACCCCTTAACCTAACCCGAAACCGAACATTAACCCTATCACTAACCCGAACCGAAACCAAACCCGAACCATATCCCTAACCCAAACCCTACCACTAACCCCTAACCCGTAACCCTAACCCTAAATCTAACCCTAACCCTAACCCGAAACGTAACCCTAACTCTCACCTGAACCCTACCTATAACCCTAAACCTAACCCTAAACCTAACCCAAAACCGAACCCTAAACTAACCCTAAAACTAATCCTAACCCTAAACCTAAACTAAACCCTAACAGTAACCTTAACCCGAAACCGAAACCGAACCCTAACCCTAACCCGAACCCTACCCCTAACCCTATCCTGAACCCAAACACTAAGCTTAACCTTAAGCCTATCCCGAACCCTAACCCGAACCGAAGCCCTAACCCTAACCCTAACCCGAAACCTAACACTAAGCCTAACCCTAACCCTATCCCGAACCCTAATCAGAACCGTAGACCTAACCCTAACACTAACCCTAACCCAAACACTAACCAAAACCCTAACCCTAACCCTAAGCCTAAACCAAACCCTAACCCGAACCCAAACCCTAACCCTAACGTGAACCCTAACACTAACCCTAACTCTATCCCCTAACCCTAACCCTAACCCTTATCCGAACCCTAACCCTAACCCTAACCCTGAACTGAACCCTAACCCTAACCCTAACCCAAACCCTATCCCGAACCCTAAATCAAACCCTAACCCTAACCCGAACCCGAACCCTAAAAATAACCCTAACCCTAACCCGAAACCTAACCCTAACCCAAACCCGAACAAGAACCCTAACCTAAACCCTAACCCTAAATCTAAACGGAGACTTAACCCGATCCCTTACCCTAACCCTAACCCTAACCCTAACCTAACCCTAACCCTAACGCTAACCTAACCCTAACCCTAACCCTAACCCTATCCCGAACCCTAACCCTTAGGCTAACCCTATCCCAAACACTAATCCGAGTCCGAACCCTGACAATAACCCTAACCCGAACCCGAACACTAACCCTAAACTGAACCCGAACCCTAACCCTAACACTAACACTAACCCTAACCTTAAAGCCTAACACTAACAATAACCCAACCCTAACCCTAACACTAACACTTACCCGAATCCTAACACTTCCCCAATCCTAAACCCTAACCCTAAGCCTAAAGCTAACCCTTACCCGAACCCGAACCCTAACCCTAAACCTAACCCTAACCCTAACACTACACCGAACCCTAACCCCAATGCTAAGCCTAACCCGAAACCCAAACCAAACTCTAACCCTAACACTAAACCTAATCCTATCACTAAGCCTAAACATAACCTGAACCCGAACACGAACTAGAACCCTAAACCTAACCCTAACCCGAAACCTAAACTGAAAGTGAACCCTAACCCTAACCCTAACACTAATGCGAACCATAACCCTAACTCTAACCCAACCCCTAAACCTAACCATAACCCTAACCAGAACCCAAACCTTAACACTAATCTGAACCCTAACACTAAGCCTAACCCAAACCCTATCCCGAACCCTAACCCGAAACGTAGCACAAACACTAACTCTAACCCTAACCTGAACCCTAACCAGAACCCTAACCCTAAACCTAACCCTAAACCTAACCCGAAACCTAACCCGAATCCTAACTCTAACCCTAACCCGAACCCTAACACTAACCCTAAATCTAACCCCTAACCCTAATCCTAACCCTATCCCTAATCCGAACCCTAACCCTAAACCTAACCCGAACTCCAACCCTAACCCTAACCCTAACCCTAATCCTAACCCAACCCTAACACTAGCCCTAACCCTAACCCTAAACCGAACCCTAATCCTAAACCTAACCCTAACCCTAAACCGAACCCGAACCCGAACCCTAACACTCACCATAACCCTAAGCCTAAACCGAACGCTAACCCTACCACTAACCCTAACTCTAACCCTAACCCTAACCCAAACCCTAACCCTAAACCTAAACCTAATCCTAACCCTAACCCAAACCCTAAACCTAAACCTAAAAATAACCCTAACCCTATCCCAAAACCTAACCCTAACCCAAACCCTAACCCGATCCCTAACCGGAATCCGTACCCTAAAAATAACCCTAACCCTAACCTGAACCGTAAACCTAACCCGAACCTTGACCCTAACCCGAACTTGAACCCAAACACAAACCCTAAAACTAATATTAACCCTAACCCTAAACCGAACCCTAAACCTAACCCTAACCCTAACCCGAACCCGAAACCTAAACCTAACCCTAAACCTAACCCTAACCCTAACCCAAACCCGAACACGAACCCTAACCCTAAACCTGATCCTTACCCGAATCCGAAACCTAACTCAAAACCTAACCATAAGCATAAACCGAACGCTAACCCTAACCCTAACCCTAACCCGAACCCCAACCCTAACCCGAGCCCTAACCTTAATTATAAATTTAACCCGAACCCTAACCCTAACTCTAACCCTACACCTAACCCTAATCCTAACCCGAACACGAACCCAAAACCTTACTGAAACACTAAACCTAACCATAACCCTAAACAGAACCCGAACCTGAAAATGAACCCTAACCCTAACCCTAACCCGAACCCGAACCCTAATCCTAATCCTAACCCTCACCCTAACCCTAAACCTAACCCTTACCTTAACCCTAAAACGAACCCAAACCCTAACCCGAACCCTAACCCGAACCCCACCCTAACCCTAACCCTGAGCCTAAACCGAACGCTAACCCTAACCCTAACCCAATCCCGAAACCCAACTCGAACCCGAACCCTAAACTTAACCGTAACCCTAACCCGAACACTAACCCTAACCATAACCAGAACCCAAACCCGAAACCTAAATCTAACCCTAAACCTATCCCTAACCATAACCCGAACCCGAAACCTAAACCTAACGGCTAACCCTAAACTTAACCCTAAACTTTACCCTAACCCTAACCCTTACCCTAAACCACCCCAGAAATTAGAACCCTAACCCTAATGATAACCCTAACACAATCCTAACCCTCACCCTAAACCCAAAGATAATCCCAACCCTAACCCTAACCCGAACACAAACCTAACCCTAACCCTAACCCTAACGCTAATCCCTAAACCTAATCCTAAACCTAATCCTAACCATACCCGAACCCAAACAAAAATCGAAACCTAACCCTAACACTTACCCTAACCATAACCGTAACCCGAACTCTAACCCTAACACTTACCCTAACCATAACCGTAACCCGAACTCTAACCCTAACCTTAACCCTAACCCTAACCCTAACTTGAACCCTATCCCGAACCTGAAAACAAACCCTAACCCAAACTCTAACCCTAAACCTAACCCTAACCCTAAACCTATCCAGAACTCTAACCCTAACCCTAACCCTAAACCTGACCAAACCCTAACCCTAACCCTAACCCGAACCCGAACCCTTACCCTAACCATAATGCGAAGGCTAACCCGAACACTCAACCTAACACTAACCCTAACCCGAACCCTGACCCCAACACGAACACTAACCCGAATCTTAATCCTAACCCGAACCCTAAACTTAACCCTAACCCTACAGGTAACACTAACCCAAACCAGAAACCGAACCCGAACCCTAACCCTAACCCTAAACCTAACCCGAACCCTAACCCTAACCCTAACCCTAACCCTAACCCGCAAACGAAACCTAAACCTAACCTTAAACCTAACCCTAAAACTAACCCTAACCCTGACCCTTAACCGAATCCGAACCCTAACCCTAAACATAACCCTAAGCCTAAACCGAACGCTAACCCTAACCCTAACCCTACCCGGAACCCCAACCCGAACCCGAAACCTAACCGTAACCATAACTCTAACCGAACCCTAACCCTAACTCTCACCCTACACCTAACCCTAATCCTAACCTGAACACGAACCCGAACCCTAACCCTTACCCTAAACCTAACCCTAACCCTAAACAGATCCCGAACCTGAACCCGAACACTAACCCTAACCCTAACCCGAACCCTAACCCTAACCCTAACCCTAACACGAACCTGAACCCTAACCCTAATTCTAAAACTCACCCCAACCCTAATCGTAACCATTACCTTGACCCGAAACCGAAACCGAACCCTAACACAAACCCGAACCCGAACCCTAACCCTAACCCTAACCCTAAGCCTAAACTGAACGCTAACCCCAACCCTAACCCTAACCCGAACCCCAATCCGAACTCAAACCCTAAACTTAACCGTAACCCTAACCCAAACACTAACACTAACCCTAACCCTAAGCCTACACCTAACTTAACCCTAACCCGAACCCGAACCCGAACCCTAAACCTAACCCTAAAACTATCCCTAACCATAACCTGAAACCGAACCCTAAACCTAACGCTAACTCTAAACCTAACCCTAAACTTAACCCTAACCCTAACCCTTACTCTAACCCAAACCCAAAACTGAACCCTAGCCCTAATGATAACCCTAACACAATCCTAACCCTAACCCTAACCCTAAACTAAACCCTAACAGTAACCTTAACCCGAACCCTATCCCGAACCCGAAAACTAACCCTAACCCTAACTCTAACCCTAAACCTAACCCTAACCCTAACCCTAAACCTATCCCGAACCCTGACCCGAACCCTAACTCTAAACCTAACCAAACCCTAATCCTAACCGGGTTCAGGTTCGGGTTAGGGTTAGGGTTAGGGTTAGGGTTAGGGTCAGCGTTCGGGTTAGGGTTAGGGTTAGGGTAAGATTTAGGGTTAGGGTTCGGGTTCGAGTTCGGGTTAGGGTTATGGTTAGGATTAGGGTTAGGCTTAGGGTTACGGTTAGGGTTAATTATATGATTAGGGTTAGGGTTAGGGTTAGGGCTAGGATTAGGGTAAGGGTTAGGGCTCGTGTTAGGGTTAGTTAGGATTAGGGTTTAGGTTTAGGGTTAGGGTTAGGGTTAGGGTTAGGGTTCGGGTTATTGTTAGGTTTCAGGTTAGGTTTAGGGTTAGGGTTAGGGTTAGGGTTCTTGTTCGGGTTAGGGTTTAGTGTTAGGGTTAGGATTAGGGTTGGGTTTTGGTTCGGGTTAGGGTTAGGGTCAGGTTTACGGTTAGGGTTAGGGTTGGGGTTAGAGTTAGGGTTAGTGTTAGTGTTAGGTTTAGTGTTAGTGTTATTATAGGGTTCGGGTTAGGGTTAGGGTTAGGGTTAGGGTTCGGGTTTGGATTCGGGTTACGGTTAGGCTTAGGTGTAGGTTTAGCGTTAGGGTTAGGGTTCAGTTTAGGGTTAGGTTTAGGGTTAGCATTCGGTTTCCTATTAGGGTTCGGGTTCGGGTTAGGGTTAGGGTTAGCGTTTGGGTTAGGCTTAGTTTTAGGGTTAGTGTTAGGGTTCTGGTTCGGTTTAGGCTTAGGGTTAGGGTTATGTTTACGGTTACTGTTAGGATTAGGATTAGTTTTAGGGTTCGTGTTAGGGTTAGGGTTACAGTTTGGTACGGATTCGGGTTCGGATTCTGGTTTGGGTTAGTGTTAGGGTTCGGGTTCGGGTTAGGGTTAGGGTTCGGGTTAGGGTTAGAGTTAGGGTTAGGTTTAGGGTTAGGGTTACGGTTAGGGTTAGGGTTAGGGTTACGATTAGGGTTAGGGTTAAGGTTCGGGATCAGGTTAGGTTTAGGATTAGTGTTTGGGTTCGGATTCGGGTTAGGGTTAGGGTTAGGTGTAGGTTTTGGTTTTGTGTTAGGGTTTGGGTTAGGGTGAGGTTAAGGGTTCGGGTTCGGGTTAGGGTTCGGGTTAGGGTTAGGGTTAAAGTTCGGATTAGGCTTAGGTTTATAGTTAGGGTTAGGTTTAGGGTTCGGGTTCGGGTTCGGGTTCGGGTTAGGGTTATGGTTAGGGTTCTGGGTCGGGTTAGTGTTAGAGTTAGGGTTAGGGTTAGGGTTAGGTTTAGGGTTAGGTTTAGGGTTAGGGTGTCGGGCACGGGTTCGGGTTAGGTTTTGGGTTAGCTTTAGGGTTAGGGTTAGGGTTCGGGTTCTTGTTCAGGTTTGGGTTAAGGATAGGTGTAGGGTTAGGGTTAGGGTGAGGGTTCAGGTTCGGGTTGTTGTTCGGGTTCGGGTTAGGGTTCGGGTTCGGGTTAGGGTTAGGGATAGGGTGAGCGTTCGGGTTTGGCTTAGAGTTATGTTTAGTTTTAGGGTTCGGGTTTGAGTTAGGGTTAGGGTTAGGAATTGGGTTAGGTTTAGGGTTAGAGTTAGGGTTAGGGTTAGTGTTAGGTTTAGGGTTAGGGTTAGGGTTTGGGTTCAGGTTAGGTTTAGGGTTAGTGTTTTGGTAGGGTTATTGTTAGGGTTAGGTTTAGTGTTAGCATTATCTTTAGGGTTCGGGTTAGGGTTAGGATTATGGTTAGGATTAGGGTTAGGGTTCGGGTCCGGGTTCGGGTTCGGATTCGGATTAGGGTTAGGGTTAGGGTTCGGGTTCGGGTTCAGGTTAGGGTTACGGTTATTTTTCGGGTTAGTGTTAGGTTTCGGGTTAGGGTTAGGGTTGGGGTTCGGGTTAGTGTTATGGTTTGGGTTAGGTTTAGGGTTCGGGTTCGGTTTAAGGTTAGGGTTAGATTTCGGCTTAGGGGTTTGGGTTAGGGTTAGGGTTAGGTTTAGGGTTAGGTTTGGTGTTAGGTTTAGCGTTTTGATTAGGGTTAGGTTTCGGGTTTGGGTTATGATTAGGGTTAGGTTTACGGTTAGTGTTAGGTTTAGGGTTCGGGTTAGTGTTAGTGTTCTGGTTAGGGTTTGGGTTCGGGTTAGGGTTTGGGTTAGAGGTAGGTTTAGGTTTAGCTTTCGGGTTAGGCTTAGGGTTAGGGTTAGTGTTCGGATACGTGTTCGGGTTAGGGTTAGGGTTAGGGTTAGTGTTATGGTTCAGGTTCGGTTTCGGGTTAGGCTTCAGGATCAGTTTCGGGTTAGGGTTTGAGTTAGGTTTAGGGTTAGTGTTCGAGTTGGGATTAGGGTTAGGTTTAGTGTTCAGGTTAGGGTCAGGGTTTTGGTTAGGGTTTGGGTTAGGGTTAGGCTTAGGTTTAGGATTAGGGTTAGGGTTATTGTTAGGGTTTGGGTTAGGGTTAGGGTTAGGGTTCGGGTAATGTTAGGGTTCTGGTTAGGGTTAGGTTTAGGATTAGGATTCGGGTTAGGTTTAGGGTTAGGGTAAGTGTTACATTTAGGTTTTGGGTTCGGGTTAGGTTTAGGGTTACGTTTAGGGTTAGGGTAAGTATTAGTGATAGTGTGAGGGTTAATGTTAGGGATTGGGTTCGGGTTGGGGTTAGGGTTAGTGTTTGGGTTAGGGTTATTTTTAGTGTTATGTTTAGGGTTAGCATTAGTTTTAGTGTTTGGGTTCGGGTTAGGATTAGGGTTAGGGTTAGGTTTTGGGTTAGTGTTAGGGTTCGGGTTAGGGTTAGGGTTAGGTTTATGATTAGGGTTCGTATTCGGGTTAGGGTTAGGGTTAGGGTTAGGGTTCGGGTTCGGATTCGGGTTAGGGTTGGGGGTAGTTTTAGGGTTAGGGTTAGGTTTTGGGTTAGCGTTAGGGTTCGGTTTCGGGTTAGTATTAGTGTTTGGGTTAGGTTTATAGTTAGGGTTCAGTTTAGGATTATGTTTAGAGTTAGTGTTCAGGTTAGGGTTAGGGTTACGGTTAGGATTAAGGTTAGGGTTATTGTTAGGGTTTGGGTTAGGTTTAGGGTTAGGGTTATTGTTAGGTTTCGGGTTTGGGTTCAGGGTATTGTTAGGGTTAGGCTTCGTCTGAGGGTTAGGGTTAGGGTTCGGGTAAGGGTTAGGGTTCGGGTTAGGGGTAGGGTTAGGTTTACGGTTTGGGTTAGGGTTAGGGTTAGGGTAAGAATTAGGATTAGGTTTACGGTTCGGGTTCAGGTTCTGGTTAGGCTTAGGATTAGGGTTAGTAATAGGGTTAGGGCTAGGTTTTAGGTTAGGGTTAGTGTTAGTGTTAGGATTAATGTTCGGGTTAGGGTTAGGGTTAGGGTTTGTGTTCGGCTTAGGGTTAGGGTTATGGTTAGGGTTAGGGTTAGCGTTAGGTTTAGGGTTCAAGTTCGGTTTAGGTTTAGTTTTAGGATAAGGCTTAGGGTTTAGGTTGGGTTTTGGGTAGTGTTAGGGGTAGGGTTAGGGTTAAGTTTAGGGTTAGGTTTAGGGTTAGTGTTAAGTTTAGTGTTCAGGTTCCGGTTATGGTTAGGGATAGGTTTAGGTTTAGGGTTAGGGTTCGGGTTCCGGTTCGTGATGGGGATAGGTTTAGGGTTAGGGTTAGCATTCGGTTTAGGCTTAGGGTTAGGTTTAGGGTTAGGGTTCGGGTTCGGGTTCGGGTTAGGGTTAGGGTTCGTGTTAGGGTTAGGGTTAGAGTTAGGTTTAGGATGAGGTTTCAGGTAAGGGTTAGGGTTAGTGTTAGGGTTCGGGTTAGGGTTAGGGTTAGGGTTAGGGTTAGGGTTATGTTTGGGGTTGGGCTTTGGGTTCGGGTTAGGGTTAGGGTTAGGATTCTTTTTCGGGTTAGTGTTAGGGTTAGGGTTAGGTTTGGGTTCGGGTTACGGTTAGGCTTAGGATTAGGGCTCGTGTTAGGGTTAGGGTTAGGGTTAGGGTTATGTTTCAGGTTATGGTGAGGTTGAGGGTTAGTGTTAGTGTTCGGGTTAGGGTTAGGGTTGGTTTTCGGTTAGGGTTAGGGTTACGGTTCGTGTTCCGGTAAGGGTTAGGATTACGGTTAGGGTTTGGGTTCGGGTTCGGGTTATGGTTAGACTTAGGATTAGGGTTAGGGTTAGCATTCTGGTAAGGGTTAGGGTTCGGGTTAGGGTTAGGATTAGGGTTAGGCTTTGGGTTAGGGTTCGGGTGAGGGTTAGGGTTAGATAAGGTTTAGGGTTAGGGTTAGGGTTAGATTTATGGTTCGGGTTCGGGTTAGAGTTTGAGTTAGGGTTAGGGTTAGTGTTTTTTGTTAGGGTTAGGGTTAGCATTAGGGTGAGGGTTTTGGGTAAGTTTAGAGGTAGGTTAAGGGTTAGGGTTAGGGTTTGGGTTTGGATTCGGGTTCGGGTAAGGGTTACGATTAGGGTTAGGATTAGGGTTAGGGTTAGGGTTAGCGTTAGGGTTAGGATTCAGTTTCGGGTTATGGTTATGGTTAGCGTTAGCGTTCGGTTTCGGCTTAGGGTTAGGGTTAGGGTCAGGGTTCAGGTTCGGGTTAGGGTTAGAGATAGGGTTAGGGTTCGTGTTCGGGTTACGGTTAGGGTTAGGTTTCCTGTTAGGTTTAGGTTTCGCTTTCGGGTTAGTGTTAGGGTTTGGGATAGGGTTAGAGTTCAGGTTTGGGTTAGGGTTATTGTTAGTATTAGGGTTCGAGTTAGGGTTAGGGTTCGGGTTCGGGTTCGGGTTAGGGTTAGTGTTAGGTTTCAGGTTACGGTTATGTTTCGGGTTAGGGTTAGTTTTCGGGTAAGGGTTAGGTTTAGGGTTCGGGTTCGGTTTCGGGTAATGGTTAGGATTAGGGTTAGGATTAGGGCAAGGGTTAGGGTTAAGGTTAGGTTTAGGCTTAGCGTTAGGATTAGTGTTAGGTTTAGGGTTAGGGTTAGGGTTTGGGTTCCAGTTAGGGTTAGTGTTAGGGTTAGGGTTAGGTTTAGGGTTAGCGTTAGGTTTAGGGTTCGGGTTCGGGTAAGTGTTAGGGTTAGGATTAGGGTTAGGGTTCAGATTCGGGTTCGGGATCGTGTTAGGGTTAGAGTTAGGTTCATGGTTAGGGTTAGGGTTCGGGTTCGGGTTCGGGTTAGGGTTAGGGTTAGGGTTAGGATTAGGGTTAGGTTTCTGGTTCGGGTTAGGTTTTGGTTCAGGTTTAGGGTTAGGTATAGGGTTCGGGTTAGGGTTAGAGTTAAGTTTAGTGTTAGGGTTCGGGATGGGGTTAGGGTTAGAGTTCGGGTCGGGTTCGGGTTTCAGTTCAGGTTAGGGTTAGGGTTAGGGTTAGGGTTAGGGTTAGGGTTCAGGTTAGGGCTAGGGTTATGTTTAGGTTTAGGTTTAGGTTTAGTGTTACTGTTAGGGTTAGGTTTAGGGTTGAGGTTTAGGGTTAAAGTTAGGGTTGGGTTTAGGGTTAGGGTTCTGGTTTGGTTTCGGGTTAGGGTTAGGGTTAGGGTTCGGGTTAGTGTTAGGTTTAGGGTTAGGGTTAGGGATCATGTTAGGGTTAGGGTTAGGTTTAGTGATTGGGTTCGTGTTAGGGTTAGGGTTAGGTTTAGGGTTAGGGTTCGGGTTTGGTTTCGGGTTAGGGTTAGGGTTAGAGTTCGGATTAGTGTTAGGTTTAGGGTTAGGGTTAGGGATCATGTTAGGGTTAGGGTTAGGTTTAGTGTTTGGGTTTGTGTTAGGGTTAGGGTTAGGGTTCGGGTTAGGGTTAGGTTTAAGGTTCGGTTTGGGGTTCGGGTTCTGGTTTATGTTAGGGTTAGTGTTAAAGTTGAGTTCGGGTTAGTTTTAGGGTTAGGTTTAGGGTTAGGTTTATGGTTAGGGTTACCTTTAGGTTTAGGGTTAGGGTTCAGGTTCGGGTTAGGTTTAGGGTTAGGTTTAGGGTTCGGATTAGATTTAGGATTAGGTTTAGAATTAGGTTTAGGGTTATTGTTAGGGTTTGGGTTAGGGTAGGTTTAGGGTTAGGGTTAGGGTTAGGGTTAGGTTTAGGGTTAGCATTCGGGTTAGGCTTAGGTTTAGGGTTAGGCTTAGGTTTCCGGTTAGGGTTAGGGTTCGGGTTTGGGTTAGTGTTAGGGTTTGGGTTAGGTTTAGCGTTAGGGTTCGGGTTAGGGTTAGGGTTAGGTTTATAGTTAGGGTTATGGTTAGGATTAAGGTTAGGGTTATTGTTAGGGTTTGGTTTATGGTTAGGCATAGGTTTAGGGTTAGGGTTCGGGTTCGGTATCGGGTTAGGGTTAGAGTTAGGTTTAGGGTTAGGGATAGTGTTCAGGTTAGGGTCAGGGTTAGGGTTAGGGTTCGGGTTAGGGTTAGGCTTAGGTTTAGGATTATGGTTAGGGTTATTGTTAGGGTTTGGATTAGGGTTAGGTTTAGGGTTAGGGTTAGGGTTAGGGTTTGGTTTCGGGTTTGGATTAGGATTAGGCTTAGGGTTAGGGTTATGGTTAGGGTTCGGGTAGGTTCGGGTCAGGGTCAGGGTTAGGGTTAGGATTAGGGTTAGGTTTAGGTTTAGGTTTAGGTTTAGGTTTAGGTTTAGGGTTAGGTTTAGGGTTAGGGTTAGGGTTTGGGTTCTGGTGAGGGTCAGGGTTAGTTTTGGGGTTAGGGTTATTGTTAGGGTTAGGTTTAGTGTTAGCATTAGGTTTAGGGTTTGGGTTCGGGTTAGGATTATGTTTAGGATTAGGGTTAGGGTTCTGGTTCAGGTTTGTTTTCGGGTTAGGGTTAGCATTAGTGTTAGGATTTGGGTTAGGGTTAGGGTTAGGGTTAGGGTTAGGGTTAGGTTTAGGGTTAGGATTGGTATTAGCGATAGGGTTAGGGTTATTGTTTGGGTTCGGGTTAGGGTTATGGTTAGGGTTAGTGTTAGGGTTAGGGTTAGGTTTAGTGATAGGATTAGGGGTAGTGGTCGGGTTCGGGTTTGAGTTAGGGTTAGGGTTAGGTTTAGGGTTAGGGTTATGGTTCAGGTTCGGGTTCTGGTTTGGGTTAGGGATAGGTGTAGGATTAAGGTTGGGTTAGGGTTCGGGTTACGGTTAGGGTTCAGGTTAGGGTTCGGGTTCTGGTTTGGGTTAGGAATAGGTGTAGGGTTAGGGTTGGGTTAGGGTTCGGGTTAGTGTTAGGGTTCAAGTTAGCGTTCAGGTTCTGGTTAGCGTTAGGGTTAGTGTTTGGGTTAGGGTTAGGAATAGGGTTAGGTTTCGGGTTAGGGTTAGTGTTAGTATTATTGTTAGGGTTATTTTAGGGTGAGGGTTTTGTTCGGTTTGGTTAGGGTTAGGGTTAGGGTTAGGGTTAAGTTTAGGGTTAAGTTTAGGTTTAGCGTTATTTTAGTGTTTGGGTTCCGGTTATGGTTAGGGATAGGTTTAGTGTTTAGGGTTACGGTTCGGGTTCGGGTTCGGGTTCATGTTGTGGATAGGTTTAGGGTTATGTTTTGGCGTTCGCTTTAGGCTTAGAGTTAGGTTTAGGGTTAGGGTTCGTGTTCGGGTTAGGGTTACGGTTCGGGTTCGTGTTAGGGTTAGGGTAAGGGTTAGGGTTAGGTTTAGGTTTAGGGTTAGGGTTAGGGTTAGTGTTTGTTTTCTGGTTAGGGTAAGTGTTAGGGTTAGTTTTAGGGTTCAGGTTAGGGTTAGGGTTAGGTTTCGGGTTGTTGTTCGGGTTCGCGTTAAGCTTAGGGTTAGGGTTATGGTTGGTTTCGGGTTAGGATTAGGGTTAGGGTTAGGGTTAGGGTTAGGGTATTAGGGTTCGGGTTCGGGTTCGGGTTCGGGTTCGGGTTAGGGTTAGGGTTAGGGTTAGGGTTAGTCTTTGGTTTAGGGTTAGGTTTAGGATTAGGTTTATGGTTATTATTAGCGTTTGGGTTAGGGTTAGGATTAGGGTTAGGGTTAGGGTTAGTATTGGAGTTCGGGTTAGGGTTAGGTTTAGGCTTAGGATTAGGATTAGGGTTAGTGTTCTGGTAATGGTTAGGTTTCGGGTTAGGGTTAGGTTTAGGGTTCGTGTTAGGGTTCGGGTTAGTGTTAGCTTTAGGGGTTAGCATTCGGGTTAGGCTTAGGGTTAGGGTTAGGGTTAGGGTTCGTGTACGGGTTAGGGTTAGGGTTCGGGTTAGGGTTAGGCTTAGGGTTAGGGTTAGGTTCAGGTTTAGGTTTAGGGTTAGGGTCCGGGTTAGGGTTCGGTTCGTGTTCAGGTTAGTGTTAGGGTTAGGGTTAGTGTTAGGGTTCAGGTTAGGGCTAGGGTTAGGTTTAGTTTTAGGGTTAGTGTTATTGTTAGGGTTCGGGTTAGGGTTGAGGGTTAGGGTTAGGGTTAGCGTTAGGTTTAGGGTTAGCGTTCGAGTTCGGTTTCGGGTTTAGGGTTAGGATTAGGGTTAGGGTTAGGGTTAGGGTTCGGTTTAGGGTTAGGTTTAGAGTTCGTTTTGGGATTCGGGTTCTGCTTTATTTTAGGGTTAGGGTTACGGTTAGGGTTAGGGTTAAGGATCGGGTTCGGGTTAGGTTTAAGGTTAGGTTTAGGATCAGGTTTAGTGTTATTGTTAGGGTTTGGGTTAGGGTAGGTTTAGGGTTTGGGTTAGGGTTAGGGTTCGGGTTCTGGTTCGGGATAGGGTTAGGGTTAGTTTTATGTTTAGGGTTATTTTTCGGGTTAGGGTTAGCGTTCGGGTTCGGGTTAGTGTTAGGGTTTGGGTTAGGTTTAGGGTTAGGGTTCGGGTTAGGATTTTGTTTAGAGTTAGTGTTCAGGTTAACGTTAGGGTTAGGTTTATGATTAAGGTTAGGGTTATTGTTATGATTTGGGTTAGGGTTAGGTTTAGGGTTAGGGTTAGTGTTAGGGTTTGGGTTGGGGTTAGGGTTAGGGTTAGGCTTAGTGTTAGGTTTAGGGTTAGTGTTCGGGAAGGGTTAGGGTTCGGATTAGGGGTAGGGTTAGGGTTAGGTTTTGGGTCACGGTTAGGGTTAGGGTAAGGATTAGGATTAGGGTTAGGTTTCGGGTTCGGGTTCGGGTTCGAGTTAGGGTTAGGGTTAGTAATAGTTTTACGGTTAGGGTTACAGTTAGGGTTAGTGTTAGTGTTAGAATTAGTGTTAGGGTTAGGGTTAGGATTAGGGTTTTTGTTCGGGTTAGGTTTAGGGTTAGGGGTTAGGGTTAGGTTTAGGATTAGCGTTAGGTTTAGTGTTCGAGTTCGGTTTTCGGTTTAGGTTTAGGATTAGGTTTAGGGTTCGGGTTCGGGTTCGGATTCGGGTTAAGGTTAGGATTAGGGTTAGAATTTGGGTTAGGGTTAGATTTAGAGTTAGGGTTGGGTTTCGGATTGTGTAAGGGTTAGGGTTAGGTTTACGGTTAGGTTTAGGGTTAGGATTAGTGTTAGTGATAGGGTTAAGGTTAGGGTTTTGGTTCGGGTTAGGGTTAGGGTTAGGGTTAGGGTTAGGGTTAGTGTTAGGG
The DNA here is from genome assembly GCF_045843805.1 of Urocitellus parryii. Classification (NCBI taxonomy): domain Eukaryota; kingdom Metazoa; phylum Chordata; class Mammalia; order Rodentia; family Sciuridae; genus Urocitellus; species Urocitellus parryii. The sequence goes on along the minus strand of NW_027552520.1, from coordinate 9,401 downwards.
TTAGGCTTAGTGTTAGTGTTCGGTTTAGGGTTAGGGTTCGGGTTCGTGTTCGAGTTAGGGTTAGGGTTAGGTTTAGGTTTAGGGTTAGCGTTCGGGTTCAGGTTCTGGTTTAGGTTAGGGATAGGTGTAGGGTTACGGTTCGGTTAGGGTTCGGGTTAGGGTTAGGGTTCGGGTTAGGGTTCTGGTTCTGGTTAGGGTTAGGGTTAGTGTTAGGGTTAGGTTTCGGGTTCGGGTTAGGGTTAGGGTTAGGGTAAGGGTTAGGGTTAGGTTTCGGGTTCGGGTTCGGGTCGGGTAAAGTTTAGGATTAAGTTTAGGATTAGGATTAGGTTTAGGGTTAGGGTTAGGGTTAGGTTTCGGGTTAGGGTTAGGGTTAGTATTATTTTTAGTGTTAGGGTTAGGTTTAGGGTTTTTGTTCGGTTTTCGGTTAGGGTGATGGTTAGGTTTAATGTTAAGTTTAGAGTTAGGTTTAGGGTTAGCGTTATTTTTAGTGTTCGGTTTCCGTTATGGTTAGGGATAGGTTTTGGGTTAGGGTTTGGGTTCGCTTTAGGCTTAGAGTTAGGTTTAGGTTTAGGGTTCGGGTACGGGTTAGGGTTAGGATTAGGGTTAGGTTTATGGTTAGGGTTACGGTTAGTGTTTGGTTTCACGTTAGGGTAAGTTTTAGGGTTAGTTTTAGGGTTCGGGTTAGGGTTCGGGTTAGGGTTAGGGTTAGGTTTTGGGTTGGGGTTCAGGTTCGGGTTAGGGTAAGGATTAGGGTTAGGGTTGGTTTCGGGTTAGGGTTAGGGTTAGGGTTCGTGTTCGGGTTAGTGTTAGGGTTAGAGTTATGTTTAGGGTTAGGTTTAGGATTATGGTTAGGGTTAGGGTTTGTTTTCGGGTTAGGATTAGGTTTAGGATTAGGTTTAGGTTTATTATTAGGGTTTGGGTTAGGGTTAGGTTTAAGGTTAGGTTTAGGGTTTGAGTTTGGGTTAGGGTTAGGGTTAGACTTAGGTTTAGGGTTAGGGTTAGGGTTCTGGTAAGGGTTAGGGATCGGTTTAGGGTTAGGTTTAGGGTTACGTTTAGGATTACTGTTAGGGTTAGGGTTAGGGTTAGGTTTTGAGTTCGAGTTAGGGTTAGGGTTAGGTTAGTGCTAGGGTTAGGGTTAGGTTTAGGGTTAGGTTTAGGATTATGGTTTTGGTTACGGTTAGGGTTAGCGTTAGGGTTTGGTTTAGGGTCAGATTCCGGTTCCGGTTAGGTTTAGGTTCAGGTTTAGGGTTAGGGTAATGGTTAGGGTTAGGTTAGAGTTAGGTTTAGTGTTAGGATTCGTGATAGGGTTAGGTTAGATTTCGGGTTCGGGTTCGGGTTCGCGTTCAGTTTATGGTTAGGGTTAGGGTTCGGGTATGGGTTATTTTTTAGAGTTAGGGTTTTGTTTAGGGTAGGGTTAGGTTTAGGGTTAGGGTTAGGGTTAGGGTTAGGTTTCGGGTTAGGGTTAGATTTCGAATTACGCTTAGGTTTAGGGTTAGGTTTAGGGTTCGGGTTAGGGTTAAGGTTGGGGTTCGGGTTATGGTTCGGGTTATGGTTCGGGTTAGGGTTAGGATTAGGGTTAGGTTTCTGGTTCGGCTTAGGGTTAGGTTCAGATTTAGGGTTATGGTTTGGTTTCGGGTTAGAGTTAGATTTAGGGTTAGTGTTAGGGTTCGGGTTAGGGTTAGAGTTAGATTTCCTTTTATTGTTAGCGTTTGGGTTAGGGTTATGGTTCAAGTTCGGGTTATGGTAAGCATTAGGGTTAGGGTTAGGGTTAGGTTTAGTTATCGGGTTAGGGTTACGGTTAGGTTTCGGGTTCGGCTTAGATTTAGGGTAAGGTTCCGGTTAAGGTTAGGGTTAGGGTTAGGGTTCGGGTTAGGGTTAGTGTTAGGGTTAGGATTAGGTTTAGGTTTCGTTTTGGTTTAGGGTTATTGTCAGATTTAGATTTAGGGTTAGGGATCAGATTAGAGTTAGGGTTATGGTTAGTGTTTGGGTTCGGGTTATGGTTAGGGTTAGATTCGGGTTCGGGGTCGGGTTCGGGTTAGGGTTAGGGTTAGGGTTAGGGTTAGGGTTAGGGTTGGGTTTAGGGTTCGGGTTAGGGTTTGGTTTAGGGATAGCGTTAGGGTAAGGATTAGAGTTAGGGTTAGGGTTTGGGTTCGGGTTAGGTTTAGGTTTAGGTTTAGCATTAGGTTTAGGGTTATTATTAGGGTTTGGGTTAGGGTAGGGTTAGGGTTTTGGTTAGGATTAGGGTTTGGGTTCGGGTTAAGGTTAGGGTTATGCTTAGGGTTAGGGTAAGGGTTTGGGTAAGTGTTAGGGTTAGGGTTAGGGTTCAGGTTAGCCTTAGGGTTAGGTGTACGGTTAGGGTTCGGGTTAGGTGTAGGGTTCGGGTTAGAGTTAGGGTTAGGGTTAGGGTTATGGTTAGGTTTAGGGTTCAGGTATGGTGAGGGTTAGGGTTAGAGTTCGGATTAGGCTTAGGTTTAGGGTTAGGTTTAGGGTTCGGGTTCGGGTTAGGGTTAGGTTTAGGGTTCGGGTTAGGGTTAGTGTTAGGGTTAGGATTAGGGTTAGTTTTCGGTTCGGGTTAGGGTTATTGTCAGGTTTATGGTTAGGGTTAGGGATCAGGTTAGGTTTAGGGTTATGGTTAGTGTTTGGGTTCGGGTTAGGTTTAGGGTTAGGAATTCGGGATCGGGTTCAGGTTAGGGTTATGGTTAGGGTTTGAGTTCGGGTTAGTGTTAGGGTTAGGGTTAGGGTTAGCTTTAGTTTTAGGGTTCGGGTTAGGATTAGGGTTAGTGTTAGTGTTCAGGTTAGGGTTATTGTTAGGGTTCGGGTAAGGGTTCGGGTTAGGGTTAGGAATAGGTGAAGGATTAGGGTTAGTTTATTGTTAGGGTTCGGGTTCAGTTTAGGGTTAGGGTTAGGGTTAGGGTAAGGCTTAGGATTAGGATTAGGATTAGTGTTAGGGTTAGGGTTAGGGTTAGGGTTAGGGTTCGAGTTAGGGTTAGTGTTAGTGTTAGGATTACGGTTAGCGTTAGGGTTAGGGTTAGCATTAGGATTAGTGTTAGGGTTAGGGTTAGGTTTAGGGTTAGGGTTTGGTTCTGGTTAGGGTTAGGGTTAGGGTTAGGTTTAGGGTTAGTTTTAGGGTTCGGGTTCGGGTTTGGGTTAGGTTTAGGTGTAGGGTTATGGTTAGGGTTAGGGTTCGGGTTAGGGTTAGGGTTCGGGTTCAGGTTCGTGTTAGATTAGGGATATGTTTATATTTAGGTTTAAGTTTCGGGTTCGGGTTCGGGTTTGGGTTAGGTTTAGGTGTAGGTTTAGGTTTACTGTTAGGGTTCGGGTTCGGGTTAGGGTTAAGGTTAGGGATCAGGTTCTGGTTGGGGTTCGGGTTAGGGTTAGCGTTAGGGTTAGCGTTCGGTTGAGGCTTAGGGTTAGGGTTAGGATAGGGTTCGGGTTCGGTTTAGGGTTAGGGTTCGGGTTTGGGTTAGTTTTAGGATTAGGCTTAGGTTTAGGGTTAGGGTTCGTGTTCGGGTTCGGGTTACGGTTAGGGTTAGGGTTAGGGTTTGGGTTTGGGTTAGGGTTAGGGTTCGGGTCAGGGTTAGATTCAGGTTAGGGTTAGGGTTAGGGTTCGGGTTCGGGTTAGAGTAAGGGTTAGTTTTAGGGTTCGGATTAAGGTTAGGTTTAGAGTTCGGGTTCGGGTTGGGTTCGGGTTTGGGTTAGTGTTACAGTTAGTGTTAGGTTTAGGGTTAGAGTTCCGGTTATGATTACTGTTAGGGTTAGTGTTCAGGTTAGGGTTAGGTTTAGGGGTTAGGGTTAGGGTTAGGGTTAGAGTTCGGGTTAGGGTTAGGGTTTGGGATAGGGTTAGGGTTAGTGATAGGTTTAGGGTTAGGGTTAGGGTTAGGATTCATGTTCCAGTTCGGGTTCGGGTTAGGTTTAGGATTAGTGTTAGGTTTTATGTTAGGGTTCGGGAAAGGTTTAAGGTTAGGGTAAGGGTTCCGGTTCGAGTTAGGGTTAGTGTTAAGTTTAGGGTTATTTTTCGGCTAGGATTAGGGTTAGAGTTAGTGTTCAGGTTAGGGTTAGGTTTAAGGTTAGGGTTAGGGTTATGGTTAGGGTTATGGTTAGGGTTAGGGTGTTAGGGTTGAGTTAGGGTTCATGTTTGGGTTCGGTTATGGTTAGGATTAGGGCTAGGATTTGGGATAGGTTTAGGTTTATTTTTAGGGATAGGGTTAGTGTTAGGGTTAGGTTTCGGGTTTGGGTTAGGTTTAGGGTTAGGGTTAGGGTTCGGGTTCGGGTTCGGTTTAGGATTAGGGTTAAGGTTAGGGATAGGTGTAGGTTTAGAGTTATGGTTCTGGTTAGGGTTAGGGTTAGGGTTTGGGTTCGGGTTCGGGTTTGGGTTAGGGTTAGGATTAGGGTTAGGGTAAGGCTTAGTGTTCGGTTTAGGGTTAGGATTAGGGTTAGGGTTAGGGTTAGGGTTAGGTTCAGTATTAGGGTTAGGGTTAGCGTTAGGGTTCGGGTTAGTTTTAGGGTTAGGGTTAGGGTTCGGGTTCGTTTCTAGGTTTAGCTTTAGGTATAGTGTTCTGGTTAGGTTTCGGGTTCAGGTTAGGGTTAGGGTTAGGGTTATGGTTAGGGTTCGTGGTAGGGTTAGGGTTAGGGTTAGGGTTAGGGTTTGGTTTCACGTTATGGTAAGCGTTTGGGTTAGTGTTAGGGTTCGTGTTAGTGTTAGGGTTAGGTTTTGGTTTGGGGTTCGGATTCGGGTTAGGGTTAGGGTAGGGTTAGGGTTTGTTTCCGGTTAGGATTAGGGTTAGGGTTCTTGTTCAGTTTAGTGTTAGGGTTAGGGTTAGGTTTAGGGTTAGGGTTAGGGTTAGGGTTAGGTTTCGGGTTCAGATTAGGGTTCGAGTTAGGGTTAGGGTTAGTGTTTTTTTTCAGCGTTAAGTTTAGCGTTAGGGTTATGGTAATGTTTAGGGTTAGCTTAAGGTTAGGGTTTGGGTTCTGGTTCGAATTTGGGTTCGGGTAAGGGTTAGGATTAGGGTTAGGATTAGGGTTAAAGGTAGGGTTATGGTTAGGGTTCGGTTTCGGCTTATGGTTATGGTTAGTGTTAGCGTTCGGTTTCGGCTTAGGGTTGAGGTTAGGGTTGGTTCGGGTTCGGGTTAGGGTTAGGGATAGGGTTAGGGTTCGGGTTCGGGTTCGAATTAGGGTTAGGGTTAGGTTTAGTATTAGGTTTAGGTTTCGGGTTCGGGTTAGTGTTTGGGTTAGGGTTAGGTTTAGGATTCAGTTAGGGTTTGGGTTATTGTTAGTATTAGGGTTCGGGTTAGGGTTCGGGTTCGGGTTCAGATTCGTGTTAGGTTTAGGGTTAGGGTTAGGGTTAGGTTATGGATTAGGATTAGGTTTCGGGATAGGGTTAGTTTAGGGTAAGGGTTAGGGTTAATGTTCCCGTTCAGGTTCGTGTTCGGGTTATGGTTATATTAGGTAGGATTAGGGATAGGGTTAGGGTTAGGGTTAGGGTTAGGGTTAGGGTTCGGGTTCGGGTTAGGGTTAGGGTTAGGGTTCGGGTTAGGGTTAGGTATAGTGTTAGGTTTAGGGTTAGTTTTAGGTTTAGGGTTAGGATTAGTGTTAGGGTTAAATTTAGGGTTAGGGTTTGGGTTTGATTTAGAGTTCGGGGTAAGGGTTAGTGTTAGGATTAGTGTTAGGGTTCGGTGTCAGGTTCGGGATCGTGTTAGGGTTAGAGTAAGTTTTATGGTTAAGTTTAGGGTTCGGGGTTTGGCTTCGGGTTAAGGTTAGGTTTAGTTGTAGGGTTAGGGTTAGGGTTACGGTTAGGGTTAGGGTTTGGTTTTGGGTTAGAGTTAGGGTTAGGCTTAGGTTTAGGGTTAGGTTTAGGGTTCTGGTTAGGGTTAGGGTTTTGGTTAGGGTTATGTTTAGGTTTACGCTCGGGTTAGGGTTCGGTTTAGGGTTAGTGTTAGGGTAAGGTTTAGGATTAGGGTTAGGGTTCGGGTAACATTTAGGGTTAGGGTTAGGTTTCGGGTTAGGGTTAGGGTTAGGTTAGTGATAGGGTTCCTGCTCGGGTTATGGTTAGGGTTCGGTTTGGGTTTTGGGGTCTGATTTAATTTAGGGTTAGCGTTAGAATTGGGTTCGGAGTAGGGTAGGGTTAGGTTTAGGGTTAGGTTTAGGGTTATTGTTAGGGTTTGGTTTAGATAGGCTTAGGGTTAGGGTTAGGGTTATGGTTTGGGTTTGGGTTAGGGTTAGGGTTAGGCTTAGGGTTTGGGTTTGGGTTCGTTTTGTGTTAGGATTACGGTCAGGGTTTGGGTTAGGGCTCGGGGTAGGGTTAGGGTTAGGGTTCGGATGAGTGTTAGGGTTACATGTAGGTTAAGGGTTAGGGTTAGGTGTAGGGCTGGGTTAGAGTTAGGGTTAGGGTTAGGGTTAGGGTTAATGTTCGGTTTACGGTTAGGGTTAGGGTGAGGCTTAGGGTTAGGTTTAGGGTTATGGTTAGGAGTAGTGTTACGGTTAAGTTAGGGTTAGCGTTTGGGTTCGAGTTAGAGTTAGTTTTAGGGTTAGCGTTAGGTTTAGGGTTCAGGTTCGGGTCAGGGTTTGGGTTAGGATTAGGGTTAGGGTTCGGTTTCAGGTTCGGGATCGTGTTAGGGTTAGAGTAAGTTTTATGGTTAAGGTTAGGGTTCGGGTTCGGCTTCGGGTTCGGGTTAAGGTTTGTTGTAGGGTTAGCGTTATGGTTAGGGTTAGGGTTAGGGTTTGGTTTCGGGTTAGGGTTAGGGTTAGGCTTAGGTTTAGGGTTAGGTTTAGGGTTCTGGTTAGGGTTAGGGTTTGGGTTAGGGTTATGTTTAGGGTTAGGCTTCGGGTTAGGTTCAGTTTAGGTTTAGCGTTAGGGTAAGTGTTGGGGTTAGGGTTAGGGTTCGGGTAAGGGTTAGGGTTGGGGTTAGGGTTAGGGTTAGGTTTAGTGTTAGGGTTCGTGTTAGGGTTAGGGTTAGGGTTCGGTTTGGGTTTTGGGTTCTGGTTTAAGTTAGGGTTAGGGTTAGAGTTGGATTTGGAGTAGGGTTAGGGTTAGGTTGAGGGTTAGGGTTACAGTTAGGGTTATGATTTTGGTTCGGGTATGAGTTAGGTTTAGTGTTAGGGTTTGGTTTCGGATTAGGTTTAGGTTTAGGTTTAGGATTAGGTTTAGGGTTATTTTTAGGGTTTGGGTTAGGGTAGGGTTAGGGTTAGGGTTAGGGTTAGGTTTTGGGGTTCGGGTTAGGGTTAGGGTTAGGCTTAGGGTTAGGGTTTGGTTTGAGTTAGGATTAAGTTAGGTTTGGGTTAGGTTAGTGTTAGGTTTAGGGTTCAGGTTCGGGTTAGGGTTAGGGTTAGAATTCGCATTAGGCTTAGGTTTAGGGTTAGGTTTTTGGTTAGGGTTAGGGTTTAGGGTTAGGTTTAGTTTAGCATTAGTTTTAGGGTTCAGGTTCGGGTTAGGATTTGGGTTAGGGTTAGGATTAGTCTTAGGTTCCGGGTTCGGGTTAGGTTTAGGTTAAGGTTTAGGGTTCGGGCTAAGGTTAGGGTTAGGGTTAGGGTTAGGGTTAGGGTCGGGTTATGGTTAGTGTTAGGGTTAGGATTAGGGTTAGGTTTCGGTTCGGGTTAGGGTTATTGTCAGGTTTAGGGTTAGGGTTAGGTATCAGGTTAGGGTTTGGGTTAGGGATAGTGTTTGGGTTCGGGTATGGTTATGGTTAGGGTTAGGGTTAGGGTTTGGTTTCAGGTTAGGGTAAGGGTTAGGGTTAGTGTTAGTGTTTGGGTTAGGGTTAGGGTGAGGTTTCAGGTTGGGCTTCGGGTTCGGGTTAGGGTTAGGGTTAGGTTAGGGTTTGTTTCGGGTTAGAGTTAGGGTTAGGGTTCGTGTTCGGTGTAGTGTTAGTGTTAGGGTTAGGTTTAGGGTTAGGGTTAGGTTAGTGTTAGTGTTTGGTTTAGGTTAGGTTTAGGATTAGATTTAGGGTTATTATTAGGGTTTGGGTTAGGGTTAGGTTTAAGGTTAGGGTATTGGTTAGGGTTAGGATTTGGTTTCGGGTTCGGGTTAGGGTTAGGCATAGGATTAGGTTTAGGGTTAGGGTTCAGGATAGGGTTAGGGTTCGGGTTAGGGTTAGGTTTAGGGTTACACTTTGGGTTAGGGTTCGGGTGAGGGTTTGGGTTAGGGTAAGATTTAAGGTTAGGGTTAGGGTTAGGGTTAGGGTTCGCGTAAGTGTTTGGGGTTAGGGTTAGGATTAGGTTTCGGGTTACGGTTAGAGTTCGGGTTAGGGTTAGGGTTAGGTTTAGGGTGGGGTTCAGGATAGGTTTAGGGTTAGTGTTAGGGTTAGGTTTAGTGTTAGAGTAAGGGTTAGGTTTAGGGTTTGGGTTCGGGTTAGGGTTCGAGTTTTGGTTAGGGTTAGTGTTTTTTGTTAGTGTTAGGGTTAGCGTTAGGGTTAGGGTATGGGTTAGGGTTAGGGTAAGTGTTAGGGTTAAGTTTCGGGTTCGGATTCGGGTTCAGGTAAGGTTAGGATTAGGGTTATTGTTAGGGTTCGGTTTCGGGTTATGGTTAGGGTTAGGGTTAGCGTTCGGTTTAGGCTTAGGGTTAGGTTTATGGTTAGGGTTCTGGTTCGGGTTCGGGTTAGGGTTAGGGTTAGGGATAGGGTTAGGGTTTGGTTTGGGGTTAGGGTTAGGGTTAGGTTTAGGGTTTGGTTACAGTTAGAATTCAGGTTAAGGTTAGGTTTTTGTTAGTATTATGGTTCGGGTTAGGGCTATGGTTCGGGTTCGGGTTTGGGTTAGGGTTAGGGTTAGGATTAGAGTTAGGTTTCGGGTTAGGGTTAGGTTTCGGTTAGGGTTAGTGTTAGGGTAAGGGTTAGGGTTAGGGTTCTGGTTAATGGTTACGTTTAGGGTTAGGATTAGGGTTAGGGTTAGGGTTAGCGTTAGGGTTCGGGTTAGGGTTAGGGTTAGTGTGAGGGTTAGGGTTAGGTTTAGGTTTAGGGTTAGGATTAGTGTTAGGGATAGGGTTAGGGTTAGGGATTGAGTTTTTGTTAGGGTTAGGGTTAGGGTTAGTGTTAGGGTTTGGTTAGGTTTAGCGTTAGCGTTAGTTTTAGGGTTCATGTTCGGGTAAGGGTTAGTGTTAGGATTAGGGTTAGGGTTCTGTTTTGGTTTCGGGATCTTGTTAGGGTTAAGTTATGGTTAGGTTCAGGTTCAGGTTAGGTTTAGGTTCAGGATTAGGTTTAGAGTTAGGGTTCGCATCAGGGTTAGAGTTAGGTTTAGTGTTAGGGTTTGGGATAGGATTAGGGTTAGAGTTCGAGTTCGGGTTCGAGTTTGGGGTCAGTTTAGGGTTAGGATTAGGGTTCTGGGTTGGGTTAGTTTTAGAGTTAGGGTTTGGTTTATGGTAGGGTTAGGGTTAGGGTTTTAGGGTTAGGGTTAGTTTAGAGTTCGGATTAGGTCTT